>NC_041368.1:1937044-2202044 GCF_900634415.1 Cottoperca gobio | reverse complement strand
GAAAACATACATACAACAGCATAAAAACAATAAGAAATAAAGAAAAATATAAATACATACATAAATATATAAAATACACTCAGACAACATACATACACACGTACAACATACAGACATACAACATACACAATTAAATACAGACATACATACAGACACAAACACACACATACATTACACAACTTACATACATACATACCAACTACATACATACACCATATATACATACTTACATAAATACACATACACACACTACACAAATCACATACATAAACAAATTAAACACATACATACATACATACACTACATACATACATAACATACAATACATACATACATACACCTACATTACATACACATACATACATACACACTACATACATAGCATACATAACATACATACATACATACATACATACATACATACATACATACATACATACATACATACATACATCACATACATACATACAACCTAACTACATAATACATACTACAACCACTTCACAATACATACATACATACAAACACATACATACATAAAATACATACATACATACAAACACTACATACATACATAACATACATACAGACAGCAACTAGCATACACACACATACATACATACATACATACACACACACACATACATACATACATACATACATACACACACATACATACATAGACACACATACACACACACATACATACATACATAGACACACATACATACACACAACATTAAACACATACATAAATACCTACATAAATAACACACATACACACATACATACATACATAAGAGAGAAAGAAAGAAAGAATGAAAGAAAACAAGAAAGAAGAAAGAAAGAAAGAAAGAAAGAAAGAAAGAAAGAAAGAAAGAATAGAAAAAAAAGGAAAGAAAAAAAACAGAAAGAAAGAAATAAATAACAAAAAAAAAAAGAAAGAAAGAAAGAAAGAGAGAAGAAAAAAAAAATGAAAGACATACATACAGAAGAAAAAAAAAAAGAAAGAAAGAAAAAGGAAAGGAAAGAAAGAAAAAACATACAGAAGACAAAAGAAAACAGAGAGACAGAACAGAAAGACAGAAACAAAGAAAGAAATGAAAGACAAAAAAAGGAGAGACAGAAAGGACAAAAAAAAAAAGAAAGAAAGAAAGTAAATAAATAAAGAAAGAAAAACATAAAGAACAAAAATGAAACAAAAAGAAAAAAAAAAAAAGGAAAGAAATAAAAAAAGGAATGACAAGACAGAAAGAAAAGAAAGAACATACATAATAACAAAAACAAAATAAATAAAAAGTAAAAAAGAAAGGAAACAAAAAAAGTAAATAAAAAAAAAAAAAAAAACCCACCCAAAAATGGTGATTAAATAAATACAAAAAAATCATCATAAAAATTAAAGAAAGAAATAAAAAAAAGACATACATACACACGTACATAAATAATAATTACATACATCATACACACATACATAAATACATACATACCACACATAATTACATACATACAAACATACTTCCATCATACACACATATCATACACACACATAAATAAAACATACACACATACATACAACATGCATAAATACACAATATATAATCCATACATAAACATAATACAAAACAAACATACATAACATACATTACATACATACATAACAAACAAACATATCATACATAACATACATACATACATAAACAACATACATACATACACAAACTAATACATCATACGCACATACATACATCATTACACACAACACACATACATAACAATACCACACACAATAAATACTAGACCACATACATACACACATACAAATTACATAGGACAACCAACATACATACACAAAACGAAAGAAAAAAACACATAAATAAAGAAAGGAAAAAAATGGAATAAAGAAAGAAAAAAGAAATAAAGAAATAATAAACAAAAGAAAGAAACAAAAATAAAGAAAGAGAAAAAACAAGAAATAAAAAAATACAGAACAAAAAAAGGAAATACATTAAAGAAACAAATAAATAAAGAACATAAAGTACAAGAAAAAAAAAATAAAGAAAGACATAGGAAAGAAAGAAAGACAAAAGTACATAACAGACATACATAAATACATACATAATACATACATAAAAAATTAAATAACATACATAAACACATACATACAAGACAAAAAAAGATAAATACAATAAAGAACACACACAGACCTACATACAGACAGAATACATACATAGCATACATACATAACATACATAAGACATATAAATACAGACATTAAATACATAAACACATAACATACATACACAAGTAAAGACATACATACACACAAAAATACATACACACACATACATACAAAACTTACACACATAAACAAATGCAAACAATACAACATATATACATACATACATACATACACATACATCACACATACATACATACACACATATACATACATACATACACACAAAACATACATACACACACATACATACTTACATACACACATACATACATACACACATACATACTACATACGCACATACATACATACATACACACACACCATACATACATACACACACACATACATACATAGAACACACATACATACACACCATACATACATAACATAGACACACATACATACACACATACATCCACACACACACCTACATAAATACATACACACATACATACATACATACACACTTAAATAAATAAATACATACATACACACAGACGACAAAAAAAAAAATACACATACAGAGACAAAAAGAAATGAAAACACATAAATAAACACACAAATAAATAAGACAATAACATACATACAGACATACATACATACTACATAACAGACATATATACATACACAACATAAATTACAGAAATACAGTACATACATAATTACATAGACAAAATAACATACACAAAACATACATAAAAATACATACATTACACACACACATACAGCATACATACATACATACATACATACATACATACATAAATACATACAACATACATACATACATACATACATACATACATACATACATACATAACATACATACTACATACACATACATACATACACACTACATACATACATAATACATACATACACACATATATACCTACATACATACATACATTTTACACACATACACAGCAAACTGCTGAAGTTCAGATCTCCAAATATGCTGAGCATCATGCGCATGAAAGAAGCGGGACTGTTGCACAAACCTTGTGGCATTCTGTTGTATTCATAGGCCATGGAGCCAGAGTCAAGCATCCCCTGGACCTGAAACTTATTATTAATGCTGACAGGTGTGTAAAACAGTTAATCAAAGGGGCCCACTCTCTGTGTATTTTGCACTATAACCTTAGCACTGGCTAGTGCTGCTGCACATGCTTTTATATTGTGAGTTTCAATATCGCCACTTTTGAGGAATTCTACTTTGGTGCCCACACATTCCCTCACAAAATGCGGGCCTGCTAGTATAAATGTCGGGCATTTTGTGGCAGGGAAGCATGAGGACCTTGGCCAGTCTGACGGTTAGGACAGTTCCTCTTAATGTGGTTTGGTTCAAAGCATGCTAAGCACAGACGCTCTTCCCTGCAGTGTGCAAGAGTGGAATGATCCAGTGACTGGCATACTCTGCAGGCTTTATGTTGAAACGGACCAGAGGAGATTGGCTTGTGTGTAGCCTGGTTGTTCTGTGACAAAGCTCGGTCAAAAAGACCGACTAACATGCTCATACAGTTATCACTACAAGAGGGCTTAGACACTGGGCTGTGCTCACCTTGCATAGATGGTTCCCCCCATGGTGTCTCTGAAACGTCAGGAGCTGGAGCCTGAACATGAACTGTCACTGGTTTGAATCACTTTGACTTGGAGAGCACCTGCTCTTTCATTTCAGTTTGGTAGCGATCAATATGCTCTTGGATTTCACTAGCTGTCCATTTATTTGATGCCTTAAACGTGAAAACAGCAGCAAGGGTAGAATCTGGGCAGTATTTGACAAACATCATGACTACTTCCTGACAAGGATCCTGCATTTTCCGTCCTCCGTTCCAGTCATGGTATTCATCCGGCACCCCCGATAAATCCGGAGCAGGACTGGAGCAGACGGACTGCTGCGGAGCGGCGGCTTGCTTCAGGCATACCTTGAGGCAGGCAGGGCTCCACCCCAGAATGGCCCCTGTCACCCAGTCAATGTTGGGGTTGTGGCGGCGGAGCCAGGGGTAGCCCAGAATCAACGGAAGATGAGGAGACCGTAGAAGGTGAAACTGGATGGTCTCGTGGTGGTTGCCGGACAGTAGCATCCGAACAAGCATGGTGAGTGATGGTCCCCAGGAGGTGGCCATCCAGGGCACTGGCCGGAACGGGGACCGACAGAGGAACCCGGTAAATCCCCAGCTGCAAGGTGAGGTCCTTGTCCATGAGGCTAACATCAACCCCGGAGTCAATAAACGTAGCGAGGGTGTGGGACCCGTCAGTCAACAGCAGTCGAACGTGACACAGGGGTCTTTGGTTGGGGAAGAGTCTTTGGGTTAGGCTCACCAGTATGTTTCCCATTACTGGTGAGCCCGGTCTTTTGCTGGGCATCTCGAAACGAAATGGCCACCCTGGCCGCAGTATTGACAGAGGTTCCTTCGTCTACGGTGCTCACGTTCCTCTGAGGTGAGGCTGGTGCGCCCCACCTGCATGGGCTCAGGTCCACCTGGCAATGGCTCAGCATCGAAACTGGTGGGCGCCGCAGGTCCTCGCTGCCGGCCGGATGTGAAGTGACCTAGTGGCCGCTGTCATCTCTCGCCTCCTCACCTGGATCTGCCGATCCAGTCTGGACGTGAGTTTGATTAATCCATCTAGCGAGGATGGTAACTCAAAAGATACCAGTTCATCTTTAAGATAAGCCGCTAGCATTTTGGGCCGCAGAATTCCAATCACTCTGGCGAGCTCTGGTCCGAAAGTCAATCGCATAGTCAACTACCGTCCGGTCTCCCTGCTTTAGACTCATCAGACCTCCGGTAGCGTCTGGACCCATGGAAACTCCGTCGAAGACCTTGCGTAGCTCGGCCAAAAAAGCAGCAAAAGAGGAGCAAGCTGTCTTCTGTCGCTCCCACTCTGCTGTTCCCCACAGCCGAGCACTCCATGTCAGGTGGGTGATGACGAAAGCCACCTTATGCCCCTCCGAATTGAAGGTGTTTGGCTTCAAGGCGAACAGGAGAGAACAGTTTGTAATGAACGGGTTGCAGCCCTCAGTATCACCGGCATAGCGCTCCAGGGTACCCACCTGAGGCTCCGGTGCTGGTCCTGGAGCTGAAACTGGTGGCAGCGGAGCTGGAGGAGGCCCAGGACTAGTTGCAGATCTGAACATGGGCAACTAACGTAGCCATCACTTGCTCCTGGTTAACGGCCGACTGCCGTAGCTCGTTCGTCATCGAGGTGAACCTCGCCTCATGATGCTGGATGGCGTTCTCCACCTGCTCCATCTGGTTCAGAGGTGGCACTGTGTGTGCTGGGTCCATGAGTGGCCAGATTGTACTGTCACGGAGAGTGTAAGGACCCAAATGCAACACACAGGAAACCAGGAATTGTAGATACACAGGTTTATTTACCGGAACAGGCAGGTACAGGAAATCCCAGGACACATGCAGAGACCTAATGCAAAATGATAATTTCAAACAGCAGAGGGTCTTACTCAGACATAAGTAACCCAGGTTCAGAGATGAGGACACCGAGCTCGAGATCGGGGACAGAAGGCTGGTGGGTATTCCGGGGATTTGACGAGGCGTGTAGTTCGGAGACAGGCAGGGTCGGTAACAGGAAATCAGTCCGGGGGTAATCGCTGGAAAGTCTGACATGCGTAGAGAACAATCTGGCACTGAGTGAGTGACTGGGAGAGGCTTAAATAAGGGCTTGATTAATTGGCAGCAGCCTGAGCCCAAGGTGAGGTGATGAGGTGGGAGTGGTTGGCTGGTGAGGTGAGAAGGAGGCGTGATGTGGAGGTAGGAAGTACTGGAGCACACTGTGACAACCTCAATGCAAAGCACTTAGCAGCTAGCTCGGAGCTAGCTAGCACCGCCGCTGATGCTAAAGTGAGCGACCCATCTCCTCATCTCTCGATCAGGTCGTTCAGACGCAGAATGAGTCGGTCTACCTGACACACATTAACTCCATCACCAAATGTATTGCAATGGACTGCAGGTGGTAGAGGACAGGGGGTTAACGGAGGCTTTACACATGAAGTCAAATTACACAACTTTTAAACATATTGTTTATTGTGCAATGAAAGATGTTATGCCAGATTTGAAATTGCACTTTATGTCAAAATGATGGTCTGTGTTGTCTAAGATAATTGTAGCAAGATATTGGAGAAATAGTAATGAAATAAAATACATGTTGACCAGTTTATAATGCTACTCATTCATTCACTCATCTTCCAAAATCCATTTGAATATTTGTAAATGCTTCTCACAGCAAATATTGATATATGCACATCACAAAGTTTGTAATTAATTCGATAAAATTTTTAATCGAACACCCATGTGCATTCTTCTAGCTCGGCATTCAACACAATCATCCCCCAGCATCTGGTAAGCAAACTGGGACCCCTCGGCCTCAACACCCCCCTGTGTAACTGGCTGCTGGATTTCCTCACCAACAGACCCCATCATGTGCAGGTTGGAAACAACACCTCCAGCACCATTTCTCTGAGCACCGGCTCCCCACAGGGCTGCGTTCTGAGTCCACTGCTGTTCACCCTGTTGACCCACTGTTGTGCCAGGTTCAGTACGAACCACATCCTGAAGTACGCGGACGACACAACTGTGGTGGGACTCATCAGGGACAACAACGAACTGGCCTACAGGGAGGAGGTGAAGCATCTGACAGACTGGTGTCACACCAACAACCTGATCCTGAATGTTGACAAAACAAAAGAGATCATTGTTGACTTCAGGAAAAAACAGCACTGTCACACACCACTCCTCCTCAACGGCACAGCTGTCAAAACTACAGACAGCACAAAGTTCTTGGGGGTGCAACTCAAAAATAGTCTGACCTGGTCCCTTCACACCTCCTCACTGGTGAAAAAGGCACAGCAGCGCCTGCACTTTCTGCACAGGTTGAAAAGAGCACAGCTCCCCCCTCCCATGCTCACCACGTTCTACAGAGGCACCATAGAGAGCATACTGGCCAGTTGCATCTCTACCTGGTCTGGAAACTGCAACACCTCAGACTGGAAGTCTCTGCAGAGAGTGGTGAGGACAGCGGAGAGGATCATCGGGACGTCTCTTCCTTCCATCAGAGACACTGCTAATAAACGCTGCCTCACCAGAGCCCAGTACATTATAAAAGACCCCACTCACCCCCACCACGGCCTGTTCTCCCTACTGCCCTCTGGCAAGAGGTTCCGCAGCATAAGGAGCAGAACAACCAGATTCTGCAACAGTTTCTTTCCCCAAACCGTCAGACTGTTGAACCAAAAATAACTTTTTCTCCTGAGCAATGTGATTTGAACTCCACTCTAAGAACTCTTAAATGTATATATTTTTTAGAGTGTATATATGTTATTTATATAAAGTATATTTATATTTTAAGTACACATTTTATTTTTTATTTATGCATCAGCACCACGACACTTTTAAATATTTATGACCAATTACTAAATTTCATTTTGAATTGTACATTGTATAAATCTCGAAATGACAATAAAGTTTTTCGATTGATTGATTGATTGTATATTCTCCTACTTTACCAATGTATGCAAAATCACTAGGAATGTTTCCACATGATAGATTATCCAAATTATTGCAAGGAACTACTGAATAGATGATTTCCTGCAGCAGCTGTGTTTACTGTAAATGTATTTCAGCGATTTCTCTCCCTTGTTTCTGTTTTGATGCTCTTTGTTTGTGAGTTGGGTGGGATGAGGAACTTGTATATATGTGCACATGTGCTTGAATGTAAATGTTGAGGAATGTTTGTACTTACTGTAATTTGATTACATGTATATGTTGTTCTCTGAAATATTCTGCTTTGGTGTTTCAAGATAAGAAAGAAAGTTAACAAAACAACATTGTCAAGGATGTTTTTCCTTGTGCGATGCGAGGGTCTAAGGACAGAGGGTGTCGTTTCCTGTACAGTCTGTAAATCACACTGAGACAAATGTATAATTTGTGATATTGGGCTATATAAAGACATTTGATTTGATTGTATTTGATTTGGCTTAGTTGTGCACAAATACAAGCTTGATTTCATATTTTAAAAGTTAATTTGTTTTTTATGTCTCTACATGTTCAGTCTTTAACACAGTATAGTGTGATTTTCATTCATTTTTGTCACCATGCAGTTTTTTGTGTAAATATACAGGTTCAAAATAATACATTCTCTTCTGAACATGTCATTCAACTCAGATCTGTGACTGTATGATCAAGTAGACTATAGCAGGTAAGATATGAGCAGGATTTAATGTACGAGGTAGACAGATAAACAATGTGCTTCCCTGCTACAGAAAAGTCTCCTTCCCCCAAACGTGCTACTCCTCCTCCTGTCCTCATGAATATTGGGCGAATTAATGCATGAAGGGAGGGAGTAGGCAGGAGGAGGCAGAGACAAAGGGAGAAAGAGAGGATGGTAAGGGAAGAAAGGGAGGGGGTGAGCTGATATCGTCAGAGGCCTGGCAGTGCGCAGGCTCTGTGTGAACGGGGCTGGCTGCCTATTGATTGGAAAACAACGGGCTGTGGGAGGACAGATAAGGGTGGCTGTGGGCTAACGGGTAAGGGAAGGGATACAGACCAGAGCTCAGACCACGCTGCCATCTTTACATCCCTGATTTGGATTTTCTCTCTTTCCCCCTGGAATGAATGTAACTGCTGCTGCTCGTCCGTGGGTATTGCAGCGGAGGGAGGATTAGGCACAGATTCTCCTCGTCCGAGAAGATCCTGCCTCCACACCAAGCCATAACAACAGCAGCGCATCTACTGCAGGTAATCTGTAATCTGTCTTCCTACTGTATCCTGCTGTTCATTCTTCCAGTCTTGACCTCTCTAAGGTCCTTGTTGTGCACCATCTCCCCTCCATCCTTGCCTTGTAACCATGGTTTCCTCCATCTCCCTTCCTCTCTCCTCGCTGTTCATTCTCCCTCCCCCACTCTCCTTTTTTTTCTTCCTCTGATGAGCTGATGACATGCACTTGCTTCATTTCCACGGCTGCCTGAATAATAATTTGAAGTGGAATCCATTTCAGTTATATTTATGTGCGATACTATAAGAATGATTTTTAACAGATTTTCAATACCAATATGACATTCCTGCCTGGAGTCATATTTTGTTTTAACAATGGTTCATAATAGATGTAAACGATAATTTAATTTCATATTCCTGATACACAGCAGGCGCACACTAATGGCTTTAAATAGCTCTAGCATGTGTTGACATTGTCCTTCCCTTTCTGAATTAAATAAACTGCAATGTGAAAAATGGAGTTTCTGCATATGACAAGCATGATGGTGTCAGCAATGAATCTGCAGTGCAATAGGTGTTGGATTTGTGGTTTGGTCATGTAGTTGTGGTCATCCCCCCACAGTAACATGGGTTGAGTGATTTGCATTAAATGACCCCTGATGAGCTCTGGTGATTGGCTCTTTTCATACCTGCATGCTTGTGGAGCACTGAGACACACCTGAGACCACCACCACTGTCTGTGAAGGTCACATAGAAAAAAGGCTGACACATATCCCAAACACACTATGCAGACATTCAATACCTGCACATTTCACACATCTCCACACCATGCATACAGCCGTCAGGTTCACTGTGGATGCTGTGATTCCATACGCTTCTTTTGCTACTGATAAATATTCCAGCGTCAACAGGGCTAGCAGTAAATAAAAAGGCTTCAGCATGACTGGAAAGTGCTATTAGGAAATTCAATTTGTGATTTTTCACCGTGCCAAATGTTCAAGCAGCAGTGCATCAGTGCCTCCTGCCTCCATGTGGCAAAGTTAGAGTCAGCTACTAATGCCCCTTATTTAAGTAGACTAAAACAGCTTAATTGGATCTTTTGACGGACACAAGTTGTCAGTCACTGTCACACAAGGGAGTGATTTATTTCTCTGCTGCAAGGATTTATATAACATGAAGTCATTTTCTCAGCAGTAACATTAAATAAATGTTAAGCCAAAGACAGAGCTGATGCAATTAAAAAAGATACACAGCAGTGCAGAGAGCAGAGAGCAGAGAGCAGAGAGCTATCCGGCTGTGGACGGAGCAGCACTTTGCTGAGTGGTGTGATGAGGAGGAAGAGGCTTGCACAATCTTCTTTTTAAATGGGCTTCTCTGTACTCACCCACTTAGGCCAGGCCACCGTCCAGCAAATAACAATGGATGAAATTTAGGCCTCACTACTGTAATTACACTGCAGACAGTCAGACAGACAGAGGTACAACTTCTCTTAAAAGTGTGACTGCAACTGCAGGTGTGTCTGTACACAAGGACCCACAACAATTACTTCTGCTTCTAGTTACAGGTTCACTCCCATTCATTATTTTATGTAAAAACATTTGATTAGATTGTTCAAATACTAATGGCCCTTAGGAGCTCCAAGGAAAGGTTTCAGCACATTATTTCTTCCATATATTATAGTCAAAATTACCATCAGCATAATTTTACTGGGAGCTGCTTCCTCTTTGTGTTTCCATTTCTGTGAACTCGAATGTTAATTGGCTGAACTATCAAAACCTAATACAAATTTTTATCATTTAGGAATAGGGAATTTTCTTACCTATAATATGCTTACATCTCTAAAACACAGACACCAGGCAAATCAAAAATATTTGTTGAGGTCTTGGAAAGCACTGAATTCACCTCTATACATATCTGTCACTCCAGCACAAAGAATAGCCTTACTGTAATATAGCATGCACTATAACAGTCCCCATACTTTCATGGCCCTGAATATTGGAAACCTCATCAGTTAAATCCCAGACGATGCACCTAATTAACTGTAGATTCCCAGTGAAGCCAACTGGTTAGGTTCCCTTTGGGACCTGTTCCCCTTCTGGCACATCTACCTCCATCTCCTCTTTGTTCAGACAACATGGTGCCATCCCACATGAGGTAAGGCAGGCGTGATTTGAGAGACGCCAGATAAATCCTTCTGGGATATTGTAACAGATAAGGAGAGATACAGACTTTGTGCTTTATCTGATCCGTTCTTTCCTTTAGAACACATATGCTGCAGCAGTGGTCTTGCCTCATGTGCTGATAAAAACTGATAAACTTAAAGGGGACATATTATGAGAACTCACTTTTTCAGTGCTTGTGCAAATACATTTGGGTATTTTGAGTACCTACAAACCCACAAACTGTGAAGTAAGGCAACCCAGTCAGTGTTTTATGGGCTGCCTTGGTTAGAAAACATTTGATTTCACGAACCATTCAGATGTTCCTATGTTGCTTCAGACAGATGGTGAATTAAACATGGTTTTATCACACAACATTACTATTGGGGATCTCCATTGGCTCCCCATAAAATGTTACTGATCACTTTGTCTGGTTCTGACCCCAGGTTACATAGCGGAAATGTTTTGACCCCGTATGAGCCGGTCCGCAGCCTCAGATCCTCATGTCGGGCCCTTCTGGTCGTTCCAAAGTCGAGGCTTAAAATCTAAAGATGACCGTGCTCTTTCCATCAGGGCGACCTGCATGAGGAGATGAGGCACACAGAATCAGCAACCTCTTTTAAATCACTTCTTAAAACCCATGTTACGCTTGCTTTAATGTGAGGTTGTTGCTATTTTCTTTAAAAAAATATATTTTGTTGAAATGTTTTTGTATTGTTTTTATCTATTGTACTGTTTTATCTTTCATCGTCGTCATTATATATTTATACTGCACTGATTTAGCAACCCCTATGCATTAAACACTATATGTTTGTGCAGGGCTCAGAGATTAACAGACAGTATGGAAGCCCCTCTTGTGTGTTTGGATGAGGAGTTTGAGGACCTCCGGCCCTGCCGCATGGATGAGTTGGACCACCCAGCGCTCAAACACTCCTCTTACTCCACCACCTCCACCGTACCTCTGGCCTCCATCACTCGCGAGGACTTCTCTGAGCTGGAGAACTTCTCTGAGATGATGAGCTTCAAGTCAATGGAGGACCTGGTCAACGAGTTTGACGAGAAGCTCAATGTTTGCTTTCACAATTACAACACCAAGACGGAGGTCCTGGCGCCCATACGCAACCAGTCACACAACCAGGATGATGAAGAGAGGCTGCAGGATGAAGAGTGAGTCACCACAGTCAATATAGTTTGTAAAAAATATTAGTACAAGGTACACTTACTAGAAATGTTCTAGGGCTTTCAGCCACATCTTGTGGTATTCATCAGTCTTTTAATGTGTATTTTCAAGCCTGCAAAGTGCACAACTAAGCTCTATGGATCTAATACATTTCAGTCTCAGCTAGACTGGCACAAACAGCACTTCATCACAAAGCGTTCGCATTAGTATGTTACAACAACGTAAATATACGTTTTTTCAGAAACATAATCCTTAGCTCAGTTGCCTTACAGATCAACGATAGATGAACTAATAGCTTTTGTTTCTATTTGAATATTTTAACTTTTCAGCAAAATGCCTACATTTGGTTGCCTTTGGGCTTTGTGATGGAGCTACTTGGCCATCAGGAACATAATAAAGTGATAGAAATGACCATAAATAATGACATAATGAGTAATGGCATAATGAAATATCACAGCCAGACTGTACCACCAGTTCGCCATGTGAATTACGCAGGATACAGTCATTATGCTGCCATTAACACCATATGCAACACACTCTCAGCTCTCGGCTCATTACGTCCACATGACAAAAGCCAAAATATTTCCACACACAGGCCGCACCGTCCCAAACAACCAGTCAATCAGTAGCATGACCCCGCCCTCCCCAACTCCACAGTGGGGCTACATGCTGAATTATTAAATGTGCAGTGTTGTGCCTCAGTTAGCTTTTGCTCTGTTGGTGTGTCTCTGACTGCACATACTCGTCCTTCAGCTTGCAGGCTCTGAGGCGGAATTACACACGTCCTCACACTGTGGGGATATGAATCGTGCTAAAAATAGCCTGACTGTAGGTGTAAGAGTAGAGCTTTTGGAAGGGAATCACATTGAAATGCTTTATAAAAATGAGTCTGTATTGATGAACAAAGCTTTGAATGACATCTGAGCACAGAACTCCGGGCTGTGGGCGGATGTGACACTAATCTGATGTTATAACCAAGAAGTCAACCCAAGGCTTTAAGATGATTTGTTGTGGCACAGATAAGGAAACTAGTACATTTGTAACAACACAACAATTGTTCCAACCTCCTCTGGAGTTTTTGTCATTAACAAAGCCTCATTGTCCCTTTCATAACAATTCTTATATACAATCAATGCTATGATTTTAAATCAAGTGAGCCTCATTCACTAGATATGTATTCTTACAGACTGCTAAATCTGATGTTTGTTTGAAAACAGTCTGTCGCACATTTTGGCCTCATCCCTGCAGCTGCCTGATTAGAAAGGCAGATATGAGTGAGACCGACAAGCTGATGGAGAACTAGAATATTAAACAGAATGATTTCTCTTCAGTGGCAGCAGGCCAACAGATACAGCACGACAGCTTTGTAACATGGAGTTCCAGTTCCTGCTGGCCAGATGACCAAACCGCCTCCCTGTGCGATGAGCATGAGCTGTTGGTGTGCTGTGATGCTCTGATTCAACTCAGTAACAATTCAATTTAAAGGAGCTTCATTTCATTTAAAGTGTTCAGTCTCATTTAAAGAAAAAGGAAAAGTTAAAATACACTCAGTTAGATGAAACTTCATTATTGTAACAAAGCTACAGTCAGCAGGCTTAGCTTAGCATAAGGACTAGCAACTGGGATAATAGCTAGCCTGGCTCTGTCCAGAGAACAAGGATCTACTGATCCTCTGTAAGAAAGGGACAGTTCTTAAAATGTCAAACTACTGCAAGGAAGTTTTAGTCAGTTGTCAGTGTTGTACTCTGGATCTGTATGTTCTTCAAGTTTTAAATCTAGTTTATTTTTATTAGAGTTGGTATTTGTTTCTATAAGAGGACGTGATAAAAGTTAAGGAGAGATTATTTATCATCGAAAACAAATCACTTTTACTTTGTATCATTTTCTTTGTAAACTGGGTTTAATGCACCTTTTAAGTAGCATTCTGAATTTAAGTTCAAGTTTATTTTACAGCAGTGTTACATTCAAACTTCTTTACAGGGTATTAACACCTTAAACAAGCAAGAAATACAGGCCCCTGCATAATAACGCTGTTCAAATGGCATGTGGTTTATGCGGTTTATTTAACTATCAGGAAAACATTTCAATTCCTAGCACAGCAGTTGTCTCTGCTGGTGCACACATTAATGGCATGCAGACAAGGCTGGTGAGGTAAGCTGTTGGCTGAATGGTGTCCAGTGTGTGTCCGGGTGTAGGCAGTGACACTGGGAGCAGAGCAGCAGGTCTCTTAGTGGAGGAGGAAAAAACACAAAGGAGACTTCTCTCCCAGTTCTATGTCATTCCTTCTTCAGACAGATGATTGCTCCGGGTTGCAGTCAGAGACCACTGGCACAATGATGTGAGAAGCTTTATCTTAATCTCTGCTAAGGATACCTTTAATGAGTAGTAAGCTGTTTTTTTCTGTTGTGCATTGTTCCTCTGCAGCCTCCAGATCTGCGTATTGACCAGCATCATTGACTTGCTTCATTGAAATATTGACTAAGTTGCAGGCTGCTGAAGAAAGGGCTGAGTAGACCTCCTTATAGCCAGGGAGATAAAACACACACTCTAGCTAATGCTGTTGTATAACTGTCTAACTACAGTGTCTGCTTTAAATGGTACACAGCCTTCAGAGCTAAAGCTAATTCCTTCATCCTTTGTTTTTTTATATTTTTGTGGTGCTTTACTTTGGTTACATGTGTGAAAGTATGTGTCTGTGTTGTTTTGCAGTGTGTGGGATGCTCTAACCGACAACTACATCTCCAACTGGGACGGCACGGACTCAGAGGGACTCAACGGCAATCTTTCTGACCAGGAGGTACTTGTCACGCCGCATCTTTCTATTTCTGTAAGATCTGGGATTGTGTTATTAGGCCCAATAATTAGTACACTTTATTTTTTATTTTGGAAAGATGCATTTCATTGGGTTTCTATTTAGCCACATTCATTGACAAAAAAGTAACTTTTTTTTTAGAAAAAAACAAGTTTATTATGTTCTGTTTATAAAGGAAAATATGAATCTGTTTTTATAGTTATGCTTTTATATCTGTTAATGAAAGCAGCAACACAATGTGTATTATTTTAGGAGCCAAACTGAGTAGCTAACGTCATGTGTACTGCTCTGTCATTCAGCAGAGCTCTCCTCTTCCTCCCTCCCGTAATTGGCTGTTGCATACAAATGGTCAGCAGGCACTTAGCAGTGCAGGCCATGTCCAGGGTGGCTGTGAAAATGCACCATCGTGCTCGTATTCAGCTAGATCCTGCATTATGTTGAGTTGTTTGGGTTTCTCTCTAAGTTATACGGTTTATATCAAAAGGAGCCACCATTTTTCTTTTTTATGTGGTTATTGTACAAGTGTTCTCTTTCCATTATTTCTTCTGCCACAGTGTTCTTAATTCCTTAACTCCAAACATCAACATTAATATAATAAGACTATAAATCTACAGCCACACTAGCAACTCTGTGAGACTGAACTTTGGCACAGCAGTGCTTTAAGCTAAATGCTAGAAGCTGACAACTTTAACATGCTGATAGATAGATAGATACTTTATTCATCCCAAGGGAAATTTAGGTGTTTAGATGTTTAGCAAGTATAATGTTTAACCTATTCACCATTATGGTTTAGCATGTAATCATGCTAACATTAACTAATCAGCACAAAACACAAAGTATAGCTGAGGCTAAATATAATTTTTGCAGGTATTTAATCATAAACCAAAGTATTGGTCAAATTGAACATTTGACCTGTTGCTGGTACTAAATAAAAACAATTCATCCTGAGAGGAATATGAACGTCTGATCCAAATTTCAGGGTAAAGGTGTTGAGTCAGTTCAAACATAACCTCAAATGTCAACCTCATGGTGGCGTCAGATGAGAAGTCAGGAATTTGTCTGCTACGCCGTTTGTTTCAGTCTGACCTGACAGGTCGACATTGTCATCCAGCCGATGTCGCAGATTCTTTTCATATTACAATTTATTTCACTATCAAAACAGTATGAAAGTTACATTTTATTAATAAATAAGGCATAAGCTATTAAAACACTTTTACAAATGAATGAGTAAATTGCTTTTTAAAAAGTGATACTAAATTATGTAAAATCTTTTAAATATTTAAGCATGAGACTTTCAAATGATTGTGACTGATGTACTGATCCCGGGCAAAGTTCTTTTGGAAAATTATTGTGGATTCAGCTAATTGTTCCAATCCAGAGAAAATGTTTTTGACTCTTCATTTTCTACTGTCGTAGTCTTTTCTGTGTTGTTCTCATGCTTCGTCTCACATTCTGCAGATCCACGAAAAAGAGGAGGAGGAGATGAATGAGAAGAATGACAATGCCAACTGCCTGAATGAAGAGCCTCTTATCACAGCTGATCAGGTGTGTGTGGGTGTCAAAGAGCAGTTTGTCCATGTTTTTGATAATAAGGCGGTTGTAATATGAGACTTTTTGTTTACAATATTTTTGGCTGTTAAATCTTCCATAATCTTCTTTTAGGCATTTGTGTCTTTTCTATTCAGATTTATTTTCTTTTTGCTGGTCAGCAGACCTAAGACTTCACATGGAGGTTTATGGGGTGAAAAGGTCAACAGTGTAGAATTGGTCAAGTTCAATTTTTGCCTTCAGGAAAAACAGTTACATTTTTAAATCAATTCCAAACGCCACAGGTTTAACCAGTGCAGGAAGAGCAGAATGGTGGAAATGTGCTAATATTTTCCAGATCTTGTTAGAGCCGCTTTTGTACAAGCTGGAGGCAATTAATTTATTCCTGGGGCAATCTTGCAATAAGGACTTCTGGTAATCTAGATGGCTGGAGACATGTATAAGGTTTTGCAAATCACTTAATGAAAAAAATGATCTAATCTTGACAATGCTCCAAACATATCGTCAGCATAACAAAGAGAGAAAGTAAAGGACCAAGAATAGACCCTTGAGGAACTCCAGACACAATCTTTGCATTGCTAGATGTGGCATTACCCTTTCGCTCTCTCTCTCTCTCGCTCTCTCTCTCTCTCTCTCTCTCTCTCTCTCTCTCTCTCTCTCTCTCTCTCTCTCTCTCTCGCTCTTGCTCTCTCTCGCTCTCTCTCTCTCTCTCTCTCTCTCTCTGTCTCTCTCTCTCTCTCTCTCTCTCTCTCTTTTTTTTCTTTCTTTCTTCAAGGTCATTGAAGAGATAGTCGAGATGATGGAGAACTCTCCGGATCCTGGCGAAACTGAGGAGGAGGATGAAGAGGAGAGCAGCCACTGCTCCTCCAGGACTAACCCCTCCCTGCTGGAGGAGATCAGGCAGCTGTCACAGGCCTCCAACAACAATTGCTCCTATGAAGGTAAATTATATATTATGTTATTATGCTTCGTAACTGACACTTGCGCAGCAGTGCTTGAGAGTCATTTGTTCATTTTCTCAGCCGCTCTGCGATGTGAACAGACTACATTCCTGGGAAAACAAAGTGAATATTTTCTGGCCAATGAAACTGCTCGGTTTAATGACCCTGCTCAACTGAGTCCTTGCTATAGGCTGGACATAAATATCATCATCCCTATTTATAGAAGGTCCAACATGAAGGCCAACTATGTTGAGGGCATAGACAACATGGTCAAGGACAAACAAGGTGCAATATATTTCATCTAATGTAACAAGATATTTACTCAGTCGTTGTCAGTTTTTTTTTGCAGAGATTGGAAAGATATGTGTCATGTCAGTTTTCATGTTCACATCAGCCAACCGAGGATGCCTGCACATGATTTGATTTAGTAATCCACATGGTCAGATTAGTCATCTCATTTCAGCAGGTGAGAGTTCAAGAGAACTAGATGTTTTCTGCCATAAGGCGCCCTGTCGCCAAACACATTGATGATGCATGTGGTGTTTCCATCTGAGTTGCAGTATTTGTCCTGTCCTCTGTGGGAATGGGAGCTGAACACGTGGGGGGGAGAGCGCATATGTTGGGTCACACAGACGAGTAAATAAATAGATGTTTCCAATTCTTTGGCCATACCATTATTATTGTACATCTACATTATAGGTATGTAACTGTTGCTTATACAGCTGGGGATTTAGCTTTTACTCCAATATGTTTTGTGTTTTCTATTCTCTCTCTCTCTCTCTCTCTCTCTCTCTCTCTCTCTCTCTCTATATATATATATATATATATATATATATATATAGTTATATTGTTATAAAGTGAAATAATCATTAATCATGATAATAATGATACAATGATACATATTTTGATTAATTTGCTTTGTTTGATAAGAACTTAATTGGCATGAGTTTGATGATATGGACAGAAACATCCCCTCATGATGGTTCTCAATCTTGGGATTGGGATCCTCCAAGGGGTCATAAGATTGATCAAAGGGGTTGCTTTCTTTTTCTGTAATATTTTCCTTTTCTTCATGAAACACTGTAAAGTTATTAATTGTACCCCTTGAGTTCTCTAAAAAGATAAAATGAAACAATCTGCAAAGGGAATATCACCCTGTGATTGAACGCAACCACAATTCAGATAATGAACATCCAATATGTGTTTTCTCTTAATGAGTCACAAGAAACAAAGAGTTGGAAACCACTGATGTGACAAAGCCAAAAGGCATTAGCTGTTGATTAACACATTTCTTTAATCTTTTTTTTGTAAATGAATGATATCGTGTCAAAGAGACCACATAGTGTTACAATAAAGACATAGTTTTCAAGTCCTGCTTGTGTCAGCCTAACTCTCATGTTTCCTACTTACAGTAAAGTTTAGATCCACTGATTTAGATCATATTTTAGCATTATGTATGAACCTCTGGGTAAGAAAAATACTTTATCTTCTCTGCAGGCTTGAGTCTGATGCCCAGCTCAGCGCTCGTCGAACTGCTGCAAAGGGTCGAGGCCGCCATCCGCGAGTACTCCGAGGAGCTGGTCAGCCAGCTGGCTCGGCGTGAGGAGCTGGAGTTTGAGAAAGAGGTGAAGAACACGTTCATCACGGCCCTGATGGAGGTGCAGAACAGGCAGAAGGAGCAACGGGACAGCAGTAAACGCAGGCGCCGGGACAAGACCCTGAGCCTGCAGGGGGGAGGGACGTCTCCTGTGAGTGCAGGGAATACAGCTCCCATGGGCCACACGGAGAAGACAGGGAGCATGCCTGTCAAGGTGAGCGGCAGGGAGGGGTGGCCCTGTGTGCTTTACACATCTTTAATTATTTCCATTATGTGAGTGTGTGTGTGAGTGCACATGTGTGTGTGCTTGTGTGCCACAACTAAGGCCCTTTTACACACGCAAAAAGTTTTACACCCGAGTTAATTATGCCGCAATGGGCCGGGTTTAATAAGGAAATGGTGTTGTGCAAATGTATGCTGTCGTTTTCATTGAGTTAAATTAGAAAAGGTAAAACCACAGTGCCTGAGAACTCTCCCTCTTCCCTCCCTCTGACTTTTAGCATAATGGATCTCAGGTCCATTAGCCTCTTAAGTATCTTCCAGGAAAGATCTTAAAGTGAGCAGTCGTCTTCATACAGTAACAGCAGAGTCCAGTCCAGTCCAGTAACAGGGAAACAACATAATGTATTTCCCCTGCAGCAGCTGTGTTTATGTGCTGGCTGCTGGGGCAGCATTACTAATGTAATATAATTGTACACATTAATGATGCAGATGCAACATAAACAATAACGTTAATAGTTCCTCACCATGATGTCATGTTTGTGTGAGATGCTGTGCTGTACAAAAAAACCTCTTGATCCAATTTGATCTATAAAGTGATGAGCTTGTAATAATGTGTGTGTGTGTGTGTGTGTGTGTGTGTGTGTGTGTGTGTGTGTGTGTGTGTGTGTGTGTGTGTGTGTCCTGGTTGTGACCTACAGCGTTTCAGCATGGAGGGACTGTCTAACATCCTGCAGACGGGTATCAGACAGACATTTGGAAGCACAGGAAATGAGAAACAGGTAAGGTCAAAGGTCAAATGTTTTAAAACAAGGTTTAGGTGTGACAGCAGTACTTAGCTAGAAGTGAAGTATCCTACGTAAACAAAACAGTTTTAGATGAACTAGACATTAGGTATTGGACAGCAGTATTTCCCAACACTACATATGTTAAAGTGAATTAAATAAACATGTCCACAAATACCTTTATTCAATCATTTGGGAGTGATGGCAGGTTTGAATACTGAGTTTAGTCTGTTGTTGTTGGGCTTACCGTTGTGCACATTTAGATCACTGATTGTGCCATCAACCTTTCTGTCACTAGTAGATGTTTGCAGTGTACAGACTGACGGTCTATTGACTTTGACTAAAGGAATCTTTGGGGAAATAAACCTTTACTTTCTTGACCAGAGCTAGCGACGACCATGAAGCTAGAACCGGCGGCTGGTGAGCTAAGCTTAGCATACAGACAGGAAACTGTGCCTGGTACTGAACCGCCAAGACACTCTGCGATTGAAGGAGAGCTCATAAGTGCAGTTCATAGGTGGGATTTCTAAAAATCACTTGCCTCAGAAGAGAAAGGATAATGGACAGAACCAGGATAGATGTTTCCACCTTCTTCCACACTTCATATTTAGCAGACAGATATAAGAGTAGTATCAATCTTTTAATCTAAATCATGGCAAGAAAGATTATAAGCGTATTTCCCAAAATGTTGAGCTATTATTCTCAGGTTAAGTGCTGTGTCATATCTGAACATTGAACGTCTCTGTTTTCAGTATCTTAATACAGTTATTCCATATGAGAAGAACGGCACCGCTCCATCTGTTGAAGACCTGCAGATGCTCACAAAACGTGAGTACAGCCCAGAACATGTGTATCAAAGGCAAATAGAAAACTACTGGCTGGGGAAAAATGGTATGAGTTGATACACTTTTTATTTGTTCCACCTAGTTCTTTACGCCATGAAGGAGGACAGTGAGAAGGTGCCTACACTGCTAACTGACTACATATTGAAAGGTAAGCTCCACATCATCAGTTTGAATACCTCTAAAGTGCTCAGCCACATTCTTCTATTGATCTGATAGCTGAGCACACAGTAGGCCTACAGGGGAGGAACACAAACAGTGAACATTACAGTATGTTCTCTGATTGGAATATTGTCTAGTAAATTCAGTTATTGTAAAATTGAACTTCCTCATTATGCTACAATAATCACTACATTAATGTAACTTTATTATATATGTTCCTGTAGAGACTTAACATTATTATGACCTGTTTTTCCTCCCCAGTCTTGTGTCCTACCTAAAGCACGGCGAGGCCAGAGGCCACAGTGTGACGGACGGCTTTTCCAACCCTCCTCGCCTCTGGCCCAGGATGCATGACCTCCCATCTTTAACCATTATCAATCATGGATCCTCACCATCGACATTATTGTATTCACCTCAACTATGATTACTGCCTTTCGCTGAGCTCACCTTCGCCCTTCCTGCACATTAATCTCAGGCCAGACCCAAAATGGCCTCCATCTGAATAGTTAAACAAGTGGGACAGCCTTTCCCTCTTTTAAAGGACTTCACTAATGGAGCATGACATGCTATTAAATATCACAACACCACTTGGGTACAGGGATACAACGCTAACGTTGCTTTCTTTTCTTTACCCTCTTTACTTTAGAGTTCCTTTCTCTCTTTTCTTTGTTTCCTCTGACATAATCTCAATGTTGCCAAGTTTTGACACTTATTCTTAAACTGACCTCTTAACCACTGGGTTCTGTTGATTCTTGTATTCATTGATTTATAAAGACTTCACTGTAAAACAAATGAAATGCGTACTGCGTTCACATGTGGTCATCTCCCTGTATTGTTTCAGATGAAAACAATGATTCATTTGAATACAAAAGCCATGCACCTTTTTCTGCCAATTTAGTACTGTAGCTCCAAGTGGATGAAAAGAAACACACGGCTATTACGGGTGCAGTGCAGTGCATTATACAACTCTTTTTGCTTTACTAAATATCCAGTGTTCTTTGGACGTTTTTGAAATTTCTTTCTAAATATTTTATATAAACTCTGTTGCTGATTTTCTACTTTTATTTACTGTGTCATTCCACCCTGTTCAGTATATGTGGAGATGTATCACTGACTTTTCTTTGGATATATCATCCCCTGATGAGATGAGCTCATTTCAATAAAGGCGTGCATATTAGCATATTTATGACTTATTTTGCGCCATGTAGGTGAATGTTACATCGCTAATCGCAAATTCTAATAAACATTCTACCCTCGCGGTGACTGCATCGGCTTCTTTGTGTCTTTACCTTTTGATTTTAGCAGTTAACATCAATGCTGATGAGCTGTGCACGGGGTTAACTCTGCTGCAGGACAGATGTTTTTTGGAGAAGAAGAAACATGTGCATTAGAAAGGTTGTTTAGACCATAAGGCCCCAGGTTTAATAACTCAGTATTTTTTTAAAGTGGAGCTCCTGGACACATGTCTTCTACTTCACTGTAGAGTCCAGTCTCACTGTCTGTGACCTGGAGGCTTCAAGTTTCCACATCATACATTCCTACATGTCCATACATGTTATTCTTCCACCCTACACTTTGCAAAATGCTCTTTGTTAATTGTAAGATTTCTGTGTGTTGGCTCTAGTCTAAAGAAACCTGCAGAACTACTTATCAAATGTGATCGCTGGATTTATTCTCCCTAGCTGTCACCGCCCTAAAGCTCACTAGAACATCACAGTTTAGGAATATTTAGAAAAGGGACATATATCTTTAAAACTTATCTTGATGTGAAAGTGTTAAATCTTTAATAATAATAATAATAATAATAATAATAATAATACATACAATATACTTGTATAGCACTTTAACAAGTGAGTGATACAAAAATAAATAAATATATAAACAAACAAAAAGGGAGGACAAGTAGAAGAGACGGTCAGTGTTTGAAGGCCGTGTTGAACAGGTGAGTCTTCAGTGATGATTTGAATGTGGAGTGAGGAGGAGTCTCTGAGGGTTTGAGGTGGAGAGTTCCAGAGGGTGGAGCAGCGATGGCCTCCCAGGATCTGAGCTTGAGATTTGTCTTTCCCTTTTCTGGCACTTTGCTACATGTGGCTCTGCTTTATACCAATTTGACCTCTCATTTGGTTAATCAGAAACATTTATAATAAATATTTATAAATAGGAGGCTGGTAAGGTCAAAGAGAATGCTGTTGCCTTAACTGTATGCAGAAGAGGGTAAAGTTTAACATTTACGTCGACCACTCCTCCTGTCTGAGAGTGAATGTGCTGCCATCTGGTGTACCACTTTACTATGAGAAATGAATTGAATTAGGATAATAGACTGAATTATATACCACACTTGATGAGATTGTGAAATGTAATGTCTGTTGGAAGATAAATGTTGTGGACATACAAATAGTTTCAGAATGGTTTTACAGGGAATATGAACGTGTCTTTGTGTTATATTTCCCCCTGTACCGTCTTCTGATGGCCAGTGGAGGGCAGATGCAGACTGTGGCTAAACACTCAATTCATTTAACATTAACATTTTTATTTTCTAAATGCGAGTAAGGCTTCTTATACCTAAGAAGGAAATCCTTTTCTAGAAAATAATTGAGTCAAGGCACGTCTCTGCTGTTTACCACAGTTCATGTTAGGTTCTTGAACCATTCAGTGTACACGGGCCTTACGTCTGAAGCCATCTGGATACATTCTGACTGCAGTGAACACGTTTTGAATGTAAAAGCTAAGCTGACATTGTTACGGTCAGAATGAGTGATAAGAGTTTCCTCTGTGTCATCTCCTGTGTGATCAGCAACAGCTGCTCGTACTCATACTGACTGATCACCACAGCAGCGCAATACATGACGCTATTTAAATTAAAAATATGCACTGATTTTACTTTTGTTAAATGGAAACCAGCATTAGTAGTATTAAGCCAACATATATTTTAGAATATTCTGTAGGTTTCATTAAATAGTGCATTTCTCATGATGGGAAATGGTAGCGGATCACTAACTAGGCACCTTCAAGAAAAACGCTTTCACATCAGCTTCCTGTTACCATCACGTGGCAATGTCACTCAAATGGGAATGAGCTTTATCTGAAAAAAGCCTAAAGTCTGTGGCTTTTGGCAGCGAATCAAAATGCTTCCATGTCATGTTGATTTAAACAGTCTTTCCCGCTGACCTACACTAGAAAATAAACTACATGTCCAAACAATGAAGCGTTACATACTGTATATCTTTGGTTCAGTGTCAAACATATGACCTGTATTATATGTTCCATACAGGCTGTGGCCAACAATATACTCTGCTGTAAGTCACACATTTCTCAGAAAATAAATATCATATTTACAATTTCAATTATGCAGGCAACTTTAAATTATTAAACGTGTGAACTTATGTATTAGCAAAGTCACCACACTGCAGTTCTAAATATTGCTCAATATTATAAGAAGCTTTTGCTAATCTGTGTTTAAAGAATTGAGTCTAAGAGCATTTTGTAAGCTGAACCACCGACAGAAGTAAAGCCAAAAAAAAGGATTAGGATACTTTCCGATGCCAAACTTGTATAATTTATAATAGATCTTCATATTACACCCAGTCCTCCTCACTGACTTCACTTAGAGCAACATTCTCTCCTCTAACTGATATATTGTGCTTAAACTTATCTTTAGGTATTTGTTTTACATACAGATGATGGTACAGCTGACCTGCATAGCCCTCTTCATCTGTATATTCATCTGTAAGACTTGCACACACTCATGGTCCATGTGCTGTTCACTTTGTGGAATTTGTGTGGCAGGAGGAAAAAACTACAACATTTAGAAGCTAAAAAAAACAATCCCCCCCACAAACAAATAAAATACGATGTTAGAAATTGATTGATAAAGTAGAAAAGCAGATACTTGACAAATGTATGAAACTCATATCTACGGTATACATACGTAGATGCAATGTATACAGTGCTTACAGAATATAAAAGACTTGAGTATACTTAAAACAGTCTGTGTCTGAAAGTCAGGCATGAAAGCTTCTTGGCGCATCTATAAGTGAATTTGATCTATCGATTGATTCATCTACTGTACTTCTTTGCTAAATAGTAGCTAAAGCGTTTCCCTTTTTAAAAAAATCAGCAGCTGACCCTTTTTGAGAGTGTAAAGGGACATTCCACTGTTTTTGTCAACAGCACTGTTTTTTGCTGCCGGGTGTTAGACCAGAGATCCGGCCTGGTTCTGTGCGGGCACCATAATGGGCACCCCTCCCATGCGGGCGATGTTGGAGGCTGTGACCGTGGAGGTGGGCAGCGGTGGCGGGGAGGGAGCAGCCTGCAGCTGCAGCTGAGACTGGCTGTAGGTTTGCGGTAGCACCTGAGCCTGGGGCAGCTGGGTGTAGCGCTCTGGTCTGGGTAGAGAGTTCCCATTAGTGCTGGCCTCAGAGGATATGGTCTGTCCACGTGGCAGGGTGCTATTGTTATTGTAGCTGTAATGGGTTGGGGTGGAGGCTCCGTGTTGGCGGGATGGGCGGTATCCGGCCATGCTGCCCGTGGCGGTGATGATGGAGGCGGTGTCTGAGGGGGGGCGCTGGGGGTACTGCTGCAGGTGGTGGTGGTTGTTGTGGTGGTGGGAGGGCTCTTTATGGTGTGGGCTGGAGGCGATGAAAGACAGGGTGCCATTCTTGGAGATGATATCTGAACCCATGCCACTCTTGGCCCAGGACACACGCTTGGGAGCCTGAGCGTCCTCCCTGCAGGTTGATAGGACAGACAGTCAATGTACTGTTTAAACTTTACAGCACACACAGGAGCTTAAAGCGACACTATGTAGCATTTGACAGACAAAATACACATTTTAAAGACAAAACAATGAATTGCTTTATTTATCTGCACATAAATTGAAAGTAATGGTTTGCAGCCTGAGGAGGGACATGTTCTCTTGTAGCCCTTTGGAGTCCGGGACTAATTTGGCTGTTTTCTCATACTTTTGATTCTGCCTTACTAAACCCCATTAAGAAATGTTCAGCATGTCAATGTTTGGTATCTTTGTTTTCCTCACCTATATAACCAGAGTTCATGTGTCTACGTGCTCTATGTGCTCAGCAACATGAGAGCTGCTGTTTCCTTCTGTGACTTTACTTTGTGTGTTGCTCTGCTGTCCGTTGTGTAGAGTTTTGGGGGGTCAGTGTGAGGTGCAGAATAGGCGGGAAGCCACGCTGAGTGGGCACATGCTACATTGTGCAAAAATATTTCTGTATCAACTTTATATCATTGTATCTCTGTTTTTACTGGGTCTATTTGCATGAAACAAAGACTGGCAGAGAGGTGAACAGGTCACGTGATCTGATCACGCCGGTGTGACGGTCGACTCCTAAGGGTTAAATATTACTATTGGCTTTGTCTTGTACAGGATTTTTATTATTTTATCGTCTTGTAAAATGTACAAATGTACAAATGCAACCAGAGCAAACAGTTTAAACCACAATTAGGAGGTGTCATGGTCATGGAGTGAGCACTACCTGCTTTATAGTTGCTATAAAATAAAATGATACAATTATTTTTTAAATCACCTTCTAAAAATGAAATATGATTCTGGGAAAGCGTCAGACAGCCTGTTTTGGAAAGTTTCATTTTAGAAATCATGTTTTTTATTATAAAATATTCTGTAAATGTATACAGTGTTAACTTGGAGGTAATCCACATGAACTCACTTGATTTCGTTGGCCATGTCGTCCTCATTGTCTCTCCGCCTCTTCACCAGGAAAACGAGGCAAATGAGGAGGAGGAAGATGAAGCCAATCACTGAGCCCAATGTGGCGCCAACAATCATCCCCACATTAGTGGCTGCAGGAACAATCACGGGACACGCAATAATCACATGTCAGCAAAGCTCATATTTCTACACAGCATACGTATGTATGTTTTTGAGGATGACTCAAATGAGGAATTGTCACATGTATACAAACACTAGTTTAACAACAATCAACTAATATTATCATTATTATTATATATCATGTGTTCTTGTGTGCTACGTACAGGTGACGATCTCCAGGCTGATGGAGCAGCTCTCTGATCCGGCCGAGTTGCTGGCTGTGCATTCGTACTTCCCTGACATGTTGCTGCTCAGGTTGCTCAGCTTCAGAGTGCCGATCTTCTCATCTGAACCAGAGTCAAGCAGGCATGCAGACACATTATTCCATGTATATTTGGACATGCACATGAATATACATGCACACACAACACAGCACAAGATCAGACTGCAGATGTATCCACTGCTTTGACACATTATGAACATGCTTTATTGTATTATTATTATGACAAAACTTGCTCTGCTAACATTACTGAAGCTTCACACAGATTTCCACAATTAAAATCATGCAAAAAGCTCCTGTCCTTGCTGAGCAGCTCCAACAACAGGAGCCGGTACAGACATCTTACGTCCAAGTGAACAACACTAATGAATAAGTGTGCTGACTGCACTCACTGAGCATGGGTGAGAAGAAGACCTCGGAGCTGGGACTGGTCTTCTTCCACTTGTACAGAGGAATGGGCTTCCCAGAGCTGGATGTGCAGCTCAGAGTCACATTTCCCTTCAGCACCGGCTTCCCTGATAGAGAGCACTTAGGAACCGCAGGAGGGACTGAGACAAGAGCAGACAGAATGTTTATTTTGTTAGATTATACAACGGAATTTAATCTTTCTTAGTCAAGTTTTTTATTTGAAGTACTGTATAACTACAGTGCAGGTAGGGTTGAGTCTTCTCAAGCAGGATCTGGTTCTTACCCTTCACATCCAGACTGAGCTCAGCAGTGAGGCCAGCATTATCAGGAATGATGACCTGGCAGACATAGCGTCCTGAGTCAGATTCCCGGGTGTTGTTGATGTACAGCGACACGTTGCCTGAGGGCATGCTTGATAAGAAACCGACGCGGCCCTCTAACTGGGATTTGCCCACGCTCGTGGAGCCTTTGGTGTAGAAGATGATCTGGACAAGACAACAGAGAGCCAGATGTCAGACGTAAAGAAACAGGAATAAAAAAGTCTTGTGAGCACACAGTTCGAGAACAAGTATTTGTGCACAACAGTGTACGTGATGAGTGTGCATACAGACGAGCCCTCTGATGTAAGAACGACGTGGAGCTGAACACGCTCTTAAAACTGTGGAGACGACCGTGGAACCTTTCCCCATACTGAACGACACTGTGTCTACCTTCAGGTTTCTGGGAGCCACCGTCTCCCAGGACCTAAAGCGGGCGTCCAACATACACACTGCAAGGAAACAAGCCCAACAGAGGATGAACTTCCTGCACGTCCATCATTGTGTGGTTTGGTGTAGATATGATTTTCCTACATTTGTCATGTATCCTTTTCTACCAAATCATTGGTGCCAACCAGCCTTCTGTTGAGGTCACTGCAGACCAGCCAGTGCAACCTTTTCCAGCTTCCTCTGGAAGGCCACCACACAGAATAACAGTTTCTTCCCACAGGCCATCACTCTGATGAACACTTTAATGAGTCATATACTGCCAATAATCCTCTCACACCAAAAACATGCACTGCTTCTATTATAGATTACAATTTCACAGTTTTTAGTGCAGCAGCTGTGACTGTCAGTATAAATCCTCCACACTGTATATACAGTATACAGACATGTATATATGCACATACTGCTCATAATCCTCCAGTCCATGCATATCATTCAGTATTTATTTATTTGCGCTACACAACTTGCAGACCTCTTGACTTGTATCTAGACTTTCACCTATTTTTAACAAACTTGTGTACATAATAGTCCTGTCTATGCTTTAACTTTATTTATCCAGCTTTGTTGTCCTTTAATCTTTAGCTGTTATGCCTATTTCTATATAAGTACATTTAGATTACATTAAAAAACAAGGAGTCAAATTCCTTGTATGTGTAGACATGTATATGTGTAGACATGTGTATGTGTAGACATGTGTACGTGTAGACATGTGTACATGTAGACATGTGTACGTGTATACATGTGTACATGTAGACATGTGTACGTGTAGACATGTGTACATGTAGACATGTGTACGTGTAGACATGTGTACGTGTAGACATGTGTACGTGTAGACATGTAGACATGTGTACGTGTAGACATGTGTACGTGTAGACATATAAATAAACGTGAATGTTATTCCATCAACTAAACCCATGTGGTGCTGGAACACAAGGCAGAAACTTTTCAGCCAGAGAATAAAAACAAACTAATTAAATTTGATATTTCTGAATTTGAATTGTTACTGTAGTTCACACTGTATTAGTGAGTTCTGTGAATACCAGGAGCCAGTCAACTCTTCTATAATGTACTCCATATAACACCAGACATGTTGTATGCTATATTTCCGTTGGATGTATGATACATGCTCAGAAAAAAAAGAGAAATTCAGAAACTTTCATAATCAGTTAGTTTTTCCTGATGGACAACATGACAGCTCCCGAAAGTGAAGCCAAGTATTCACTTTTACAATTTTTTATCAAGCACTTTGTACTGATATTATTTGTATTCTATTTTATTATTGTGTGCTCACCACTTTACTTCATATGTTCTTTTGTTGTAACAAGGTAAAGTTTTCCGTTGTGATATTAATAAAGGATTTCTGATTCTGATTCCGACAGGTTCACAAAGAATGGAACTGAGAATGAAAACGATATAGGGTGAGGGACTGAACAGGTTTTTAAATTTTCAAATAACTAGTTTGTCAGAAGAGATTACCTCATCACTAACATGCCCATACAACTCTCTGCAGAGATTGTAGCATCTACATTTGGCTTTGAGGTAGTGACAGTTTGTTCTTTTTATTCATCATTTTGGCTACAAATCACAGTAAAGCCGACTGACACACTGGATGGCTGTCCAGCTTCACTTAATCAACTGTGTCTTTTCCAGCTCTCTGAGTTCTCTTGTCCCCTGTTTCCTTTCTGACTGTGATCCTCTTTTGGGTCGTCCATCTGTACACTCCAATAATCTGAGCTCAGCTGATACTAAACTGAGTCACGGTCAGGTCTCTAGATAATGTGCAATACAGTCACACAAAACCTCTCTGCTTAATTTTGTGATGAACCGCAGACATGATTTCATAAATATTATGATTTGGAAAAACACGTTTATCTTGATTAATGCAGAAAACTAACGTAGAAAACCAACGCAGAAAACCTACAGAATGGAGTTTTCAAGCAGTAAAGAAATAACAGTATATAAAAGCATGCGTTAGGCCTTTTTTGTCTTGGATTAATTTCTAAGAGTTTACAAAGGAAGAGCTTTGCCAGATTAACAGCAGGAGCACAAGCAAACATCCTTCATAACTGTAATCCCAGATATTATAGCTAAAGATTTACTTTCTGGGCTGTACATAATGCAGTATATTGAATATGGAACAAGATATGAACAAATATCACTTCAATGTTTTCCATATATGATGTTTTGTAGGGTCTCCCATTCGCTTCCTTACCAGCTGGGTGTTGTCAGAGACAAAGTTCCAGAGGATGGTGTTGGTGCTCGGGTCACTGCCCGGCCCGGTGTTGTACGAGGCCATCAGCACCACCATCTGACCCTTGATCACCTCAATACTGGGCTGGGGCATCTGGATCTGGGCCCATATGCCTGGGTGGAGGAGAGCATTTCATATGATGTCATTACTCATTCAATAACACTAAATACTTCATGTCATGTAAACATGTCACCGCACACATATTTAGAGAAGTTATGATCTGATCCCTCACTATTCATAACTATGACATAAATAATAATACCAGAATCCACGTCTAAACACAATTGTATACTAAGCATTGAAAGTCTTGCATGAATGTCATCAGTCATAAGGCAAAATCTATGCATTAAGAATATCAGAAATATAGTAATTAATGCTGATTGGTGAGAGTATATGTCAACAGTTCATCACGTCTCAACATACAAACACAAGTCTATTCATTATCATGAAAATCATAACAAATGCTGTTCCTACCAACTAAAGTTGGGAGAAAGTCCATGCAGCAGAGCACTTTAAGTCTTCAAAAATCAACAATACACATCTACTAAATTGATGTTTGTCATCAGGCACAGAAAGAGAGTTCAGAACAACGACACAATCCATCCACAGCGCTTTCCATTTTCATCTGGAAAAGATTTGAGCTAAGGGAATTATATGGGACTTTATGTGACGTTGATAAGTCATGTGAGAGAGAAAAAACAACCAAAAAAACAACAACAGTTCCTCTGGGAAAAAACACTCAGTATCAACATATTCACCTCTGTATTCATTTACATCACTACAGCCACAGTAGAAATTACATTAAGATCAGTGATTTTCAGAGCAGACAACATACTAAAGGACACAAAGTAAAAATGGCCTCATCCTCTTCTTTGTCACTAATACATTGTTGGTTTATCAGCCAACCAGTCAAGGGTTTTTACTGGGATTCATCTCATTATTAGTACCTTTAATAACTTGCTAATAACTTCAATCCTTAGTTAATTACTGAATTCAGTCTATCAATATCTAACTGAGCTAAATGAAATACAAAGAACAAGCTTGGGAATCCACCTGAGGCTGTTAAATAGGAAAACTAAGAAGACAGTTATGTATCTGGAGCAGCCTGAAATGAACTTCTCAGGCAGATTTAGAGTGTCTGTACGGCCACCGGGGGGCAGCAGAGAGCCAACACACATCTGCTACTCACAGAAACAAAAGTTAAATGTCTATATTTACACATTGCTCTGTTGAAAATCATTTTATAGGTGATATCCATCTTAAAATTATGTAATGTTTCACCAGTCAGGGAAATGATGTACATTCATTCACGTACACTGTCAGTACATATTTGACTGAGACATGTTTTTTAATTCAATAAAAAATGTTTTGTCTCAACTGCATGCCATTCTGTCCTTTGCTAGAAACAATGATTTGGATCATGCTATCAGTAAACTGAAAGTGTACATCTGCCCTTTACTGCTCTGTCCAGCAACCATAACAGAGATTATATAGTAATATAGTATAAGAGGAGGCGACACACACACACACACACTCCACTTTACTTCTTTGTATCTCTCACATCTCTCCTATAGGCAGGATTCTTCTTTGTCTTTCAGATCCTTGCCCTCAAATAATATTCCTTTTAATAATTCCAGAATTGATTAAATATGTACCTCAGTCAATCCTGATCAGCCTCACATGGCTGCCAGCTGTGTGTGTGTGTGTTCATCGGAAAGCACGCAATGTAGATATGTGGCATGCGCATGCACATCTTTATGAATTGATGAGGTTTATGAGTGTGTTGTTCTCAGCTAACCAGAGTGTCTAGCTAATGAACCACTTACATGCACAAACACTCTTCATCCACTACACTGCCGTCCAGAAATTGTGATTTTAAAGCGACACGTGAACCATGCACACAGTATTATCCCTCGTCACTGCACTGCAACAGGGATAGAAAGACATTCCTACTAATTGGTATCATTGTTTTTGGTGCCACAATTGCCACTAAAGAGAATGTTTCTCCATTCACAGGAAGTGATGCAATCAAATGTAAGACCAAAGTCTAAGTGTGAAGTAGTGTTCTGTCACTATGTCTGCACCAGCTAGACACCACAAAGAAGAAACTTGCTCTACTAATGTCATGGTACATGACTTCTAGGTATTAATGTCCTCAGTGTTCACAAAGTTGCCTCAGGCTTGTTGCTATTTGGGGCCAACAACATGCAAAGTTCCCTCGTGCTGCTTTAAATTGAACTGCATTAATACTCAGCATATTAGGGGGGTAACACAAAGAATGGTGAACAAGTCGGATAGCAGCTAAAGAGAGACGGCAGATCGATGCGGTGTGATTGTTAAAAATAATCGAGTAAAGGTTTTCGTATTCAAAGCTCTCAAACATCTGTGTTGTGCTGCACTGTGCTCACAGCTGGTCTCTGCTGATGCGAGCTGAGAGGGAAGTTGTGGGTCGGACGGATAAACAATGAGCTGAAACTCATTATGAAGCTTCGAGCTGCAGGTGAGAACATCTGTCAAAAATATTGATTATAGCGACTTTAATATTAAATGAATATATATATATATACATATACAAAACAAACTCGTGTTTTGCTTTGGAAATAAGATTACAAGCTGTTTTTTCCCTGCAGGGTTTAATAAACGTACAGCTCTAAGATTAAATTCCTTTAAATGAATATTATTTATAATAGACACCTCTGAAGCTTTCTCGGCACAGCTGCAATTAGAAGTGCAACAATACACCACGTAAAGAGATCTCTAAAGAGAGTAGGTGTATGTGTCAGGTTCTCTGTCGCTGTGGAGACAGACGAAGCTGAGAAGTGATGAGAGAGGCAGAATGTGTAGGCTGTACTTCTTAGGGAACATTGATTCTAATAAAGAGTCGTGGCAATCAAGTCATTACGACACAGATAGAGGTGAGGAAGGAGATGAAAAAAGATGAAGAGTGAAAGAAGGAAAAGTGCTGAAAAGGAGGAGAAAGGAAGGACAAGAGACGAAGAAGAGCTTCATTGTGTCAATCGCTCTTCAGACCTTAAGAAGATGTGTAGCAGTGAGAAGCAGACCTCTTGTCTAGGTGTTGGCTGATGGATGGATAGTTGGATCAGTGGACATGTGGAGATGACACAAAGAGGCTTAAACATAAAGGCACTGAGTCAGTGTGGAGCAGCTCTCTGGTGATTGCAGTAAGCCCGTAACAGACTCCACTCAGAGCCTGCTGTAAGTCTCTGGGAGGAGGGATGGATGGAGGAATGGGTGTCCTGAAATCAAATAAAAATCTCTGGGAGAAGGAAGATGTCTTGAAGGACAACACAATCAACGACTTGTATTCTTAAAGCAACAGCGAGCGGGGCTTTAATGTTTGGACCTGTGTAATTAGAATGAATGTATTGCTAGGACAGAGCACTACAGGAAGAGCTCCATATTTTTAGAAATACATTCATTTCTTGTCCAAAGTTAAATGAGAAGATTGATACTACGTATGTCTGTATGCTAAACAGAGCTTAACATAAAGACTGACAGCAGGGGGAAACAGCGACCCCGGCTCTATCCAACAGTAATACAATCCACCTACCAGCACCTCTAAAGCTCTCTGACATCTCATATCTTGTTAGATTAATCCCTTTTGGTTTTATAGGGGTTATGTGCAGGTCTATATCTTGACCTGATCTGTCTTTGTGCTAAGCCTTTCTTCTGGCTGTAGCTTCTTATTTGACGGACAAATAGAGTGGTATTAATATATTCATCTAACTCTTGACAAGAAACCAAATAAGCATATAACCAAAAAAATTTCCTTCAACTGTCTTTGTGAGACCAAAGGTCATAAGAGGTTCCAGTGTTGCTGGTGAGTGCAGCTTAGCGTGGACATGCTTACTCAGTATTGTGGGAAAAGAAAACTTTGTTGTAAAAATGCTATGTGTGACCTGTAGTGTGCATACAAGACTTCCCAGCAGGGATCACCCAGACATCAACATTTCATTGTGGAAAATGATCCAAATCTTCAGCCCTCATTAGTGTAGGCTGCGCTTCATGATTTAGCCTGATCAGATGGGTGCATTTATTACATGCCAAGTGCTTTAAGAAGAGAAATCCTCCCTGAGTCCGATGAGAGTGCACCACACCAGAGGAAAAGATGAATGGATGTATGGAGAGATGGAAAATGGAGGGATAAATAGAGAAATGAACAAGGCCACATGAATCACACTCATAACATTCACTCTTCACTCTTCATTTGGTCAGTGAGGCTTAATCTTCCCCAGTGTGGCAGCTCTGAGATCCACTCTGCAGGCTTCATGAAGATTGGCTTTAAATATTCCATGGTGACTGATGGCAGGGCAGATGGGAGCCAGTTGGTTCAGTGTGAACTAAATGAAGGGAGTAATGAGGTCTGGAAGGGTCTCACTGGAAGTAATGGGGGGACTTGACTAATTCTAGTTTAACAAGGTGTTTCATGGTTAGGTGGCTCTTATTCATCTTCCTTTACAGCAGGGGGGGGGGGAACCTTTTCCCTACCAAGGGCCATTTTATCTTTTACAACATCCTTCGAGGGCCATACCAATTATTGAACTCATAACCTCTGCACATTTTTTTAAGACACAGCCCATTCATTTCACTTTTCTTATATGCTGTGCAAAAAAGCAACTTTTTTATCCATGTATCTTTCTGTTTTATCAGCAATCCTTTATTAGTCCCACAACGGGGAAATGTTTCTTGTCACAGCAAAATAACATATGAAGTAAAAAGGCAGTAAACAATAATTAAATAGAATAAAAAATAATATAAGTACCAAGTGGTTGATCATAAATAAAGTGAGTATTGCACATAGTAGTGGTGGAATATTCTGTTCTTGGTGTGGTGGTCTACCTCTCTATCTCTCCATATTTGTATGTTACGCTCTGCAGAGAGCTGCTTGTTGGGCCAAACTCCGCCGAAGAGCGTTAACTTTATCCAAACGCACTCGTCCTTTCAGCTCGTGCAGTTCAACATGTTTCGTAATGCAATGACGCTTGAGATTATTTTTCATCACCACAAGCGCGACCGCACAAACTAGGCACACTAGCTTTTACTTCCACAAAGAAATAATCGTTTGTCCATTTCTCCTGGAAAGTGCGACATTCCACCTTTCTCTGTTTTACACTCGCCATGCTGCGTTCGCTGATGTCAATGACTGTTTCGTTTAATACTGAAGTTTTTTGACATGACGTGACCACGTGATGACACGTTCCACTCGTTTTGCGTGCGTTTCACAAATTACCTCGAGGGCCGTATACGGCCCGAAGGCCGGAGGTTCCCCACCCCTGCTTTACAGGTATAGATAGAGCACTTCTATGTACAGCAGGGAGAAGGGTGTATGATACCAGGCTTACAGCAATGCTTTACAAACGTTTTTTTATACCACAGCACCCCTTAATGTTTTTGTCAGGGCACCCAGAGCCCCCCAACCCCTAATATAATATGCATATCAGTACACTGTGATGAGGGCTGAGTTACATCAGCACTCCTTTGAGCTCTGCTTACTGTTTCAAATCAATTGTTCTGAACTCCTGAAAAAAATTGATTGGGAAAAGTGCTAGGTAGTAACAATAAAGTTAGATAATAGTTAAACATGTAAAACAATAGGGACAACACACACCCACACACACACACTCTCACACACACACACACACACACACACACACACACACTCTCACACACACACACACACTTTTTTAATGCAATTTTATTTACCCACAGTAATCTATTTCCTGGCAGCAGCGGAGTGATCAACAAAAGTAAAATCAAGCAAAACTTACAACCTTACAGTTAGAGTTAGAGTACAACCTTCATTTCTTTCATTATTCCGTCACTGAAGAGATTAACATTGACTTCTAATGACTCAGATGCACTGAAGATGTTCATGAATGAAAACTTAGCCGCACATTATTCATGCATCATTGTGCTAAATTCAGAAAAACAGCACAGCTCAAACTTGTGTGTAGTTAAGGACTTGAGGCAACATATCAGTGTTGAAGTCTGATGGAAGCGTTATGTCATTCCGAAATAAACTCCAAGTGTGTATTGTACATGAGTTAGTTGGTGTTCCGAGCACCGTGGAGGGACAACAGAGCCGGTTCTTTTCCTTGATGAAAATAGTTTGCTGTGTGCGCAAATCATCTAATTACAGGAAACACTTCAGATGGAGCCCGTTTACTTCACCTCACTGTAGATTAAGCAGTAGTCAAACAGCCTTTGATGAGATTGAGCTGATCTAACGTCTTTCATGCTAAAAAGATGGGTGGAGTGGGTCGGTCGCTTCCTCAGAGCGTTATCAGCCACTTAGAGGAAACTGCTAGAGTGGTTGGGGGGTGGGGGGGTAGATGGAAAATGAGAATGTCAAAGGTAAGATCTTGTTAAATGTATTTCTACATCCTAATTTCAAATACATCTGTTAATCTTATATGTAAAAGAATAAATCCATCTGTAGAGCAGCCTGAGTGAAGAGTGAAGAGATGACAGGATGAGAAGAAGAGCGATAACAGAGAGAGGGAAGAGGAGGAGATGATTTCATCTGGAGGATCGTTGGAGAAGTAGTTCAGTGCTGAAGAAGATGTCCCCACGGAGGACCACTGAGCACTCTCTCTGGAGGCTGGGTGGAAACGTGATGCCTTACTCGCTCATGGAGATAAACTACTGAACCAGCTCATGGGACCTCTTATCCCAATTCCACCAGATCGGACTTTGGAATGGTGCTTTTTCTGTCATCAAAGTGGCAGAAAATATGTGTATATAAGTACATAAGTATAAGAGTTAGATGAAATATAAGCCATGTTGTTAATATTTAGATGAATGTCTAAGCCTATATAAAGCTGTGTTAACTGGCCAGAGGGAAAATGAATAGCGGAAATAAAACAGGAGGTTTTAACAGTGGGGAAATGAATGTGAATGTGTGAATGTAAACAGCTAATCTGGTGAAAACTGATGAAACCATATTGAGGACGATGAAGATTATTACATCTTTAACTATCTACAGCTCCATGTTTTTAGACTAAAGTCTGTTTCTTTGTATTTAGTCAAATCTGCGGCATTGAAAGTTCTGCTGCTTGGGACATGATGAGTCTGTTACTGAAGAAACATTCTGAATCTGACGGTTAGGAGATGAGATCTGAAGTTGTAAGGAACACAAATGCTTTCTAAACAGACTTTATCCTGAATGAACATCGGAGATCCTGTGTGTGTGTGTGTGTGTGTGTGTGTGTGTGTGTGTGTGTGTGTGTGTGTGTGCGTGTGTGTGTGTGTGTGTGTGTGTGTGTGTATGTGTGTGTGAGGAAGTGGTGTGTCAGGTCAGTGGGAATATTGCTACAAATCGGATGTTGTTATCTGTTTAGATCACATTATCTGTTCATATCCTAACAATCTATTTCTTCACATCCCTCATATAGAAAATCAAATTCAAATACTTGCTAGTCAATACCAAGTATTTGAATTTGATTTTCCATTCAAATTCAGATCCCTCTTGTTTTACTGCACGGCTTTCCAACCACTCATAACATATAATGTAACATAGTTATTGTATGTGCTGGACATGAGTTAAGCATTCATGATAACAGAAAACTATTTTATATTCAGCCCTGAATGATTGAATCAGACCTAACATCGCACATTCACAGCTATAACATATGCAGAAAAGGCTTTTACGTTCACCCTTTACTTTGAACATGAAGAAGTATGCATACACTGTGTGAATATTTAATAGCACACATTAAGATCACACTAAGCAACCGGCACTGCCTATGGATACAATTAAAAAACTGAAAAACAAGACAGACAACATATTGCAAATATCCACCTGAAAAAGGTGGATGTACTGTATGGTGGTAGATATATTTCAGTACTATAGCGATGAGCATGCACATCTATCTGTGTGATACTCACGTATTTTACGAGGAAATTAAGGATGAAGATGAATATTGAAAAAAAACAAAAAACTGGAAACTGCAAAGCAAACGCAGACTTGGGAGAAAGATGTAAATCATCAGGTATCCTATAAGTAAAGGTACGTGTGACACAGAGCACGGTAGGATTAACACACTCGGCCGTCAGTGAGCCTCTTTACTGCCAAACAATATGCTCTACTCACTTCTCACGTACAAACAATGCAAAAGTAATCCTATCAAAGGGAGAATATCACTTTTGATGTTTTCCTGAATCTTACTATTGTTATGAAGACATTTGGTCCTCACAAACATAGAAGCACAAGGGTACTCAAACACATGCACACACACTCAGCTTCTCGTTCACAGAGAGGGCTCAGGGCGAGAGACAGAGGCAGAGCTCATCATCTGATAACGGTGCGATTGCCGTTCTTTCCAGTATAATTAAAGGAGAGACACAGCAGTGTGGGACTCTTGGAGAGAGGAATGTGTCATCTTTGTCTTCGAGCTGCAGAACTACCAGCCACTCATCAGCTGGATACACGGAGAGGAGAGGAGAGGAGAGGAGAGGAGAGGAGAGGAGAGGAGAGGAGAGGAGAGGAGAGGAGAGGAGGAGGGAAGCACCTGCTTAATTAGGGGAACAGAAATTGTGTGAGGCCATGAGGGTCAGCAATGTGTGTGTTTGTATCTGTAGTCTGAAGTCTGCGTGTGTGTTCATGCATACAGGACTGTCTCAGAAAATTAGAATATTGTGATAAAGTTCTTTATTTTCTGTAATGCAATTAAAAAAACAAAAATGTCATGCATTCTGGATTCATTACAAATCAACTGAAATATTGCAAGCCTTTTATTATTTTAATATTGCTGATTATGGCTTACAGCTTAAGAAAACTCAAAAATCCTATCTCTAAATATTAGAATATCATGAAAAAGTATACTAGTAGGGTGTTCAACGAATCACTTGAATCGTCTAATTAACTCGAAACACCTGCAAGGGTTTCCTGAGCCTTGAAAAACACTCAGCTTGGTTCAGTAAACTAAATCACAAGTATGGGGAAGACTGCTGATCTGACTGCTGTCCAGAGGACCATCATTGACACCCTCCATCAGGAGGGTAAGACACAAAAAGACATTTCTCAAAGAGCAAGCTGTGCACAGAGTGCAGTTTCAAAGCACATCCACAAAAAGTCTGTTGGAAGGGGGAAATGTGGCAGGAAACGCTGCACAACCAAGAGAGATGACCGCAGCCTTAACAGCATTGTGAAGAAGAGTCGCTTCCAGAATTTGGGGGAGCTTCAAAGACAGTGGACTGAAGCTGGAGTCCAGGTATCAAAAGCCACTGTTCACAGACGTGTCCGGGAAATGGGCTACAATAGCCGTATTCCCATGGTCAAGCCACTTCTGAACTCAAGACAACGGAAGAAGCGTCTGACTTGGGCTATGGAAAAGAAGCACTGGACAGTTGCAGAGTGGTCCAAAGTCCTCTTTTCAGACGAAAGCAAGTTTTGTATTTCATTTGGAAGTCAAGGCGCCAGAGTCTGGAGAAAGGCTGGAGAGGAGCAAAATCCAAGTTGCTTGAAATCCAGTGTGAAGTTCCCACAGTCAGCGATGGTTTGGGGAGCCATGTCAGCTGCTGGTGTTGGTCCACTGTGTTTCATCAAGCCCAGAGTAAATGCAGCTGTGTACCAAGAGATTTTAGAGCACTACATGCTTCCGTCTGCTGAAAAGCTCTATGGAGATGAGGAATTCATTTTCCAGCATGATCTGACACCTGCCCACAGTGCCAAAACCACCAGTAACTGGTGTACTGACCATGGCATTACTGTCCTCGATTGGCCTGCCAATTCCCCTGACCTGAACCCCATAGAGAATATGTGGGGTATTGTGAAGAAGAAGCTGAAAGACACCAGACCCAACAATGCTAATGAGCTAAAGGCCGCTATTGAAGCATCCTGGGCATCCATAACACCTCAGCAATGCCACAGGCTGATTGCCTCCATGCCACGCCGCATTGATGCAGTAATCCGTGCAAAAGGATTCCCAACCAAGTACTGAGTGCATTAATGGACATTTTCAAATGTTTGATTTTGTTTTGCTGTTATACATTTTTTTTTTACTTGGTCTGAGGAACTATTCTAATTTTTTGAGATAGGATTTTTGAGTTTTCTTAAGCTGTAAGCCATAATCAGCAATATTAAAATAATAAAAGGCTTGCAATATTTCAGTTGATTTGTAATGAATCCAGAATGCATGACATTTTTGTTTTTTTAATTGCATTACAGAAAATAAAGAACTTTATCACAATATTCTAATTTTCTGAGACAGTCCTGTAGGTCTATTTCTATGTGTATGGCTTGCCATCTAACTACGATACACACACGTACACATCCCCAACACTGTACTGTCTGAAGTAATCCTGTACACTAACTGCAACATGTCCCCTTCACTGTGTGGGAGGTCCTGTTGTCTTTTCCTAATGTGTGACAGTGTGCGCACCAAACTATTTTGGATCTAAACACAATGCTAATAGCGAACCTGAAGTTAATTAGGCAACCTCTTAACCTTTTGTATGAAGCCAGGGCGCCGGAATGTGGCGCAGTGGCGCCGGGTGGAAACCTGCGGTCCTGCAGCGAAAGCTCAACCAGAGATGCTGACATCACAGCCATCCAACATTAAACATCAAAGTAAGCACTCCGGGCGTCTTTACGAATATATTTTCTCATTAAATGTCCTGTGTAATAGGAAACACCGGAGTTTATTAAGCAGTGGGATATTTCCCACCCCGTGGCATCATTAGGGTTAGGGTTAGGGTATATCTCAACAATATCTCAACATCTAATCCATGGATTGGCAAACCATTTTTTACAGATATTAATGGTTCCAGGAGGATTAATCCTTAAAGCCTGACAACTGTGGCTCAGGAGGTAGAGCGGTCGTCCACCGGTTCCTGCAGTCATGTCGAAATGGGCAAGACACTGAACCCCAAATTGCTCCCGATGGCCAACAGTGTGTGAGTGTGTGTGAATGGTTATCACTACTGATTATGCACCTTTTATGGAGCCTCTGACTCTGTATGAATGTGTGTAAAGCGCTTTGAGTGATTGTAAAGTTTGGAAAAAGCGCTATATAAAAGCAGTCCATTGTTGGGAAGCAGGCTAAATTATAATAGAAAAGATCTGACTATAATTTCTAACTTCCTGTTGTTTTCAGAACAACAGCATGCACAATGATCATAATCGCACAAACATCATGTTATAGTGTAAACATTAATCCTGTCTTACTTGCAATATTGCTGTTTTTAGTGCTGAGAAAGATGGTACTGTAGCTATACTTTGTGCTGAACGGACATATCTCTGTTCTCATATTCGTATGCAGCAGTATTCATGTGCCAGTGTGATGTTCAGGTTTCTGATAGCAGCTGAGCCTTTAGCAAGAACAGAACACTTTGGTTAATTGGAGCTGCCTTCCATCTGATCAAGACACCATGGGAACTACTGGAGAGAGGAAGTTACTGGAAATGTGTCCATTGACAGAGCTTGAGGCTCTTATTGAACACATACTGCTGATTAAAAGCCAACCTCGTCCATCCAACAGATCAGTCTTATCAGGTGACGGAAACAATGGCACCTCGTTTCAAATCCAGCTTCAGACAAAATAAGTTACGACTCTAACTTAACAGCAACGGTCTCAAACGGTTCTGCTTTCGTTCATTAGAAGAACAATCTTTATGCAAAAAGAAAAAGTTAACATCGTCTACAAAAAAATGAAAGACAACCTCACACCCCTTCACACTCAAACATACTTCCTCTGCATTGTGTGGATCATTGCAGGGAGGAAAAAGCTGGGCCGCCTGATAGCACTGTGATGGAGCTTTATTCCAGAATTAGCCTGTTTGTCTTGGTCGGCAGTGTTAAAGTGAAGTCCAGTAGTCGGGGTCAGACAGGAAGCAGCCCACACTGAGACAATAACAGCCTTTAACACACTCCCTGCTGGCTGACTACTCCCACATTTAAATATATTCAACATCTGAGCAGCAGGACAAGATGACTGTGAGGGAGGGGATAGGCTGTATGACTGTATAGTGTCATACCAGAGAGCATGTATACACACACAAACACACACACACAAACACACACACACACACACACACACACACACACACACACACACACACACACACACACACACACACACACACACACACACAGGGAAGACATTTGACCTGTCCAGGGTCACCGACAGCTGTGGAGATCAGTGTGGACAGGTGACATGATCTGCTCAGGTCACCATCAAATCATGGTAAATCCAGCCCAGGGCTATTCCACACTTTCCTCTTACACAGTGTGTGCGTGTGTGTGTGTGTGTGTGTGTGTGTGTGTGTGTGTGTGTGTGTGCGTGTCACAAACACACAGAGAAAATTTGTGGTTTCACCCATCAGCCTTCAATCTGGGAATCTGGGTATAATTTCTCCACTTTAATCAAAAGGTGGGAAACATTATGGTACGACGTGACTTTGTTGTGTCAAAGAAGATGGACGGAGATGTGCTGTCTCCAGTGGCTGATTGTGTGCGTGTTTGTGTGTCAGTGGACACCATTAAAGAGATGTGGTGGCATGGTTGGAGGTTGACAGGCTGTTAAGTGAAACCAGGAGAGATGGGATTCTGCTAGAGATGAGTGAAGTAAGCACAGCCATGTATCACTGTGTATAACGGATACATAAATGGATGACTAGTGAACAACCGTGTGTACTTTGAGATGCTGGGTATTTCATGTGTGAAGTGTGTGTGTTTAGTTGCTGTGCTGTCAGCATCACACACTTGATCCATAATGCATTGTGCTGCTGCCAGCTGAAGGCAGAGCTCTGAGCCAACACAAAGTCAGCCTGAGGTAAAACTGATTAGATATGGTGATAATCACATTAATGTTCATTTTAACTCAACCGATTATCTGACTAAATGCTTTCATCACAAAAAGCTAAGAGAGGAACAGGAATTCAACCGACCCTCTAGGGAAAAGCAGTCTGTGGAGCAATACACTTTAAAGACACAAGAACGGAAGAAGGCCTTGGTTTCTGGGAAGATGAAAGTAGTTTGTCTGGCACTGAAGGAGCGGACAACGTCCATAATGACGCCATTTGGTCCTCCCATGGTGCAATGCACACGCTGCATTCGGTCCGCCTCCTCTCTCTCAGAACTAGCAAGAGCAGATGTTGATTTGTGGATGCTTAGCTTGTTGTGTGTATAACTAATCCAACTGCCTTATTAGGGAGTCAGGAATCCAGTGTGTGAATGCAGAGTAGAGACACACTCTCATCATACTCTGATTCTAACAATCTTGATTGGCTTTTTCTTACAAGTTCATTTAACTTCTGAAAGCTTCCTCTTATTAGCATTTATAGCTTCAGTCTTGTTCTAAGTGTTTTATTAGGTGTACATGTCTTTTAAGATGGAACTCTTTGGTGTTAAAAATGGGATTCTCCATAATTAAAAGTCTTGCACACCCTTGAAAAAGGTAAGGAAGGAGAGAGGACGGTGCTTGGAATCACAGATAAGGACTCTGCAGGGAGAGAGGGAGAAGCATTCATCTTGTTTTGACACAAAGACTGATAATGTGAAGGATGGGAGGGAGGCGTTGTCTGCCGTGTAGTAATGCAAATTGAAGATGTCGGACGACATGCTAATTTGGGCCGAAATGCCAGTGATAAAAGAATGTGGAGGAAAGTTCCTCTCCTTGTTTGGCCTTTTACCTATAATTACAAAAACACACAACAGTGTATTTTGTGGATTACATCATTAATGGCACAGTAGTGGTGGAGAGCAGATGGAGACAGTGATAATGAGCCAGAAAAAAAGAGATGTGTTGTATTTGGACATTTACAGAAGATTACAGTTCTTAAAGAGGATTGCAAAAGAATTTTGGAGAGCAAATACAACATGCTTCTGTTACAGCTACGTTAGAAATATTGAGCATTGATTAATGGAGAAGAAACTGTCCTGTGGTGTCTTATGGTGCAGCTTAGTCATAGAATGGAAACAGCTATTCTGGCTCTTTGCTATGGTAACAAAATCAGGTTACCAGCACCTCAATTATTATAATATTGTATCGCATTTGTTTAATACGTACAAAAAAAGTGCAGGATTATTATTATTACTATTGCTTGGATGGGGGCAGTGACTTCATAGCTAGCTAGCAGTTTCCCCCTGCTTCCAGTCTGTCTGTATAAGCTAAGCATACAGCTAAGCATCAGCTTCACATTTAATGAACACATATGAGTAGTGTCATTCTTTTCATGCAACTCTTGGCATAATAGCAAATTAGTATATTTTCCATAATACTTAAAAATCCCATGGAATATGAAGGGTTGTTTTTTAAAGAACAAAACCACATTTCTATTTTCAAAATCAACTTATTACATTAACTAAAGTGTTACATTGGAAGGATAAGCGATGGCTCATAAAGTACTCTGTGATGACACTTTCTAAAACAACATCCTCACAGGGCTGGATGAAGATCTGTTAGATGGAAACGTTGCTGTTACTTTACATTTGCAGGGAGCCATCAGCACCGTGTGCAGATCCTGTGTCTGACGTGTGCCTCCAGTCGTTTCTTTGATTCTGTAGAAGTGTTTAGGATGTGTGTACCCTACACTCTGTCTGACTTTCTAAACATTCAATCAGTTGTTAAACTGTACATCTATCACGTCACCATACCGCACTATGGCGCCCTCAGCATCCTCTGATAACATCCTGTCTTTCCTTCTTACAGAAGACATTGCATATCCTAATTAGGGAGCTCACGATTCCAGAGAGAGCATGTAGGGGTATCAAAAACAAACAAAAGAGCTCTCGGAGGCGGGAAGTGACAAGCAAAGTTCACGGTCCCCAGAGGAAGTGGTTATTTTGCTTTGGTGTCTGATATCCCTCCAGAATCAGTGCAATGGAAAATGTCCCAATGTGTCGTCCGCAGTGGATCTTCAGTAACTGAGTTGTAAAGAAAACAAAAACACCTAAAGATCGAGCTATTAAATCAGTGCGGCGGGATATTTGCTGAGTATTAGCCTCAAATAGTCCCCTGAGTATTCATGACAAGCTATCAAAGAGCTACTTGTGGATGGATTATTCAGAGGGACATCCATCTCTGATAAAGCTAAATCTCTGAACTGTGAGGAATTGTTTACGGAAAAATACCAATTTGCTCAGCGTCAGCTCTGTGCTGGCCGTGTGCCAGGAGTGACGACTTGGACCAAAGATAGAAATGTCAGACAGTTTATATTACAGAAATATCTCTACCAAAAGATCATGCTTTCATAGTGTGGCTTGGATACAGTTTTAACTCTTGTTGGATTCGAATGAGAGGCATTAAAGAGGTCATTGTATTGTTGTCCATGAAGTTCAAACATAACTTGATTTTGAAGATCTTTTTTTTCTCAGCCAGGAACTGACTGAGTCTCTTGAATTGCCAACTTGGGGATGAAAGTCTGGGATGAAAGTACTATTTATTGTTAAGGTAATGTAAGTGTGGCTTTGGAAATGACAGTTAAGAAATAAAGGAGAAGCCTTTAATCTATGAGCAGATGCATCAAGAGCTCAAAGAGAAAACCTGACCTGCAGTCTAGTACCAATTTCACCTTTAGGCAAATAAAGTTCCCTTTACACCACTGTATACACCAGTGACTACATCGCAGGTTTCATGACCAGTCCTTGTTATCACCAGATAAGGAAGTACACCTACATATACGTACAGTACTTATTAGTAAATATGAGGTATTAGTACTAAAAAGAGAGGGAGAGAAAAGAGAAACGTGCTGCAAAAACATAAAATGCAGTGTGGCATTGTTACTTTTACTCACGTAAATGATTTAAGCATATTATAGCCAGACAATTCCAAAATACTTTCTGACACTCTGATGAACTTGCCTGTTTAGACAGTAAATCAAGCTTTACAGTTGACTGATCTTATCGCTGTGTCGAGTAGATTTTGTGGTTGTCACAAATAATTTTAGCAATAAAAGCTTAATTGTGTTGACTGCATAGTGTTTGAAGTCAAGAGCCAAAACACAGTTTATCCTCCAGACACTGAGTTCAGGATGTCAGTATGTCATAATGAGTGTCCCTGGTATAACTCATGAAAAATGTATCATAATAATAGCAATTGTGGCAGGTAATTATATGGTTGCATATAGTTGGTGTGGTATGGTGTTGGTCTGCAGGGGGGGTCGGGTCAGCTTGGCTAGAACAGGCATTTGTGAAAACAGTAATAGCATTAACTCCCGGGGAGAGAACCTATGTTTATGCTGTAATTATTGCTGTTGCTAGAGAAAATATAATTATCCTTCTACAATGATAAAATACACAATAGTGGCTCTGATCACTGTACAGTCTCAGCACTCTGGTGTTATCCTCCTGCTGCTCTCATCCCAGTGTCAGTGTTGTATTTAATGTTCAGTGTAGCACTTCAGCGAGGGAGTTTTATGACAATTATAAGATCTCAGAAACAGTCAGTTGTGTTGTGCTATTAAACTGTCAGTATATAAATCAAGCTCAGGGCTACAGATGGACATGCAATAATCGTTCTCCAGGGCTACCACAAGACTGTATCTTTACTTTTAATAGTTCTTACATTTAAAGGACCAGTGTACAATATTTAGGAGATCTATAAGCAGAAATGGAACATAATATTCATAACTGTGTATAATCACTTGAAAGTATAAATGGTTGTGTTTCTGTTACCTTAGAATGAGCCCTTCATATCTACATAGGGAGAGGGTCCTCTTCACGTGTGTGCTATGTTACACCGCCATGTTTCTACAGTAGCTGTAACTCTGGCTCTAGAGAGGGGCTTTCACATTTCTACGTTACCTCAAGGACATCGTAGTTCTCCTTTAACTAGCTTTAACGCCAGCCGCCCCCTCAATTTCATTTCTTCTATAGTAGTGTTATGTTGAGGTGCTGGTCCTGAAAGACACCACGGTGTTACCTGGTTTTGCACAAGTCAGCTCGTACCACAGTCTTGGAAAAGGAGGGGTGACTGGGGGGGGGGGGCTATTTGGTTGGTTGCAATTTGCAACAGCAGCGCTAGGTGCCGCCAAATCCTACACACTGTCCCTTTAATAAAATGTGCTGCAAAACCTCCAAAACTTCTTATTAACTGAATGGAAAAAAATTGAGCTTACAAGTTATATTTTATGGACAAGCTCATTTTTCCGTGGTATGATTTCATAGGTCACAATGCCCAAATGTCTTTTTGATTGCAGTGTTTGCCCAGGCATAGACACAAAAGGTCTGTGGAGTGTTCATTAGTGTGTGCAGCCATTGACATATCAGTATATGTGTGTAATAACATGCGTAATGTGTGTGTATGTGTGTCCTTTTATTCCACAAATATATATAACAACTGCATACTTATGAGGTATTCTTGAAAAAACCCTTTTAAGAAAACCTTTGGATTTGTATCTCCTCCTACAGTTTGATGATGACACATACAGTGCATGAGTTATATTATGCATTCAACTATTTTAAAGGCCCCATTTACTCCCATTGAGTTTTTATATCATTAGAAAGTCATTGAAAAATCATGACAATCCAGTTTTTTCTAATTTGTACCTTTTGAGTATTCTTCTCAGTATCTAAGACTGACTGAAGATGAAATCCATCTGCTGACTATGTTAGCTGAGTGTCTTATCAAGGCGTCTGTTAAATAAATGTAGCCTGGAGTCATTACTCAGAGATGTCCACGTAGCTAGCATGAATGCAGTACCACAAATAATCTTTAGTATGTCTAAATGAAGGAAATTATGATTGATTTAACACAGAAAAACACCCAGATGTGCTCTGAGGATGCTGAATGTGAATGCACATATTGTGTGTGTGTGTGTGCATGGACACAACATAAAAGCATGAGGACAGAAGTGTTGGAATGGTAGCTTTTCCTCTCATCTCTGCTACACTCAGAGTTGATTGGGTTAGATGGCGACGCGGTGGGGACTCTGTGCTAAGCCTCAACACTCCTAATCGTATCAGTGTTCAAAGGCAGTGCTAAAGGTACGGCTCCCTGAAGAGACTAGCTAGCACATCTGGCGCTGGGGTGGAGGGATGGTAGCAGCAGACGGACTGGGAGTCAGCTACATACTGAGACACTACTGTGCACTGACATCCGCCACATGTAACTAATGAAACCTTTCTACCAGCTATAAATAAAAGTGACTGACAGTAAACATGTCATTGACGGAAATCAAACTCACGGTGAGAAATATTAGCTGCTACTGCGACAGTGAAGACCAATAGCCTAGCTGCACAGTTGTCAAGCGTTATCAATCATCAGCCTGTCATCAGGAGATGTGCTTTTATCATCACAGGAGTTGAAATTAAATGAGTTTTGTGTAGTACAGTGCTACCCCCTTCAAACACACACAGATTGTGGTTTGGAGAATGGTTACTCAAGCTAAAAGCTCTGTGAGGCTGTACTTCGGCACAGCAGTGCTTTGAGCTGAATGCTAATGTTCAGCAGATATGCTAATGTTCACTATGTTAACCATCTTAGTTTAGGTTGATAGCATGCTAACACTTGGTCATTATAGCACCAAACACATAGTACAGCTCAGGCTGATGTAAACGCCATTAGTTTTGCAGGTATTTGGTCATAAACAAAAAACAATGGAAGAGTCAGAGGATTACCAAAGTTATTATAATTCCTCCTGAAGGGGGCACATTTCCTGGCAATTCATCCAGCAGAATTGTTTGACAGACTGAAGGCCCAACACTGTAATCCATAGAGTCATGCTGCTAGCATGGTGGAAAGCTATAATATATGCTATAAGCATATAGAGCTGGGTGTCATGCACTAATTCAGCTGGTACAAGGTATCAGAGAAACTGTTGGCGGGAGTGGAAATTAAGTTTGATCTTAGCTTGAATGGCACGTTTCTAAGGTAAAGATACAGCATGCTTCAAAATCAAAGAACGGAAACAAAGTTACACACAAAAAGGACAAATTATAATTTTTACATCATTATTCTCATTGTCCTTGAAAAAGATATAAAAATGATTATGGTCCGTAAAATATGATGTGTAGGCCACATTAAAAATGGTATTTTGACACACATTCTGGCTATAATAAATCTTGCGCCTTCTGTCATTTGCAATAAGTCATATTGCTATTACAAAAAACATTTTGATTAATTGTTCAGCTCCAAACTAAGATCACACTTTGTCACAAAGGGTTAAAAGGTCATCTGGGCTTTAAAATGATAAAGTGAACTCTGAGGCCAACAGGTAACCCATGAGGTTATGTAAGTATTGATGTGATGTGATCCGTTTTGTCAGCACAAGCAGACGTCCAGGCTGCTGTGTCCTGAGCGCACAAACGATGGCTGAGGCAAGAATGGAGAGCAGTAAGAGGCAAAACGTAAGTGACAAAAAAGGAAAAACATCATGCAATAGGTCAGCATCAAAGTAGAACATTGAATGTATTCTAATCTGGCAGCTCAGTCATTATTTGTGGTTCATTTTGGAACTGTGTGTTATTAGACGAGTTTCCATCTAATGAGACACAGTGCATGATTTGCTATTAGCATTTAGTGACTTAGTCAGAGTGCTGGATTTTACTAAGGTGGCAGATAGTTTTACACAGAAACAGATGAAAAACAAATGGCTTTTTAATGTAATGTTTAATGTAGAACATGTTATACTGTTATATTGTGTTTATAATGAATAAAGTTCTCATTAGTTATCAATGATTTGACACCTGATAGAGGAAACTGCATGACAGACAAGTGTGCAGAGTCTGCAGCTGATGAATACATCACGTTGATGTTAATTACTGTGTGTTGTCCCAGCTGTATAAATGCATACAGTTAAGTGAAGGGTCTTCTGTGCTCTTAACTTGTGCAGGCAAACACACACAATTTAATAACATGTTAATGCTAACATTACTTGTGTTGCCCATTGATGGTCGGGAAGCGCTCACAGGTAAGTTCTCGCTACCTGCACAAGTTAACTCTGTGTATTCTCACTCAGGTTTATTAATGCTAGTAGCTGAAGTTTCTCACTTGCATGTATTAGTTAGCCAGAGCCGACAGATATCTGATGAGTGCTGCATACAAAATGACCTCCAAAAAGTCACTGGTTACCAGCAAGGTGCCTCAGATACACAACATGTCCATATACAAGCTCTCATGAGATGTATTTTTTTATTTAATGTAGGTTGTGATGTATATTTTAGAAACTCCAACATTCTGTACTCTTTCTAAGTTGCTAACTTTAAAAAAAAAAATGTATTCTGGTTTCATGCACCATTACTAGCTCATCCACACCATTTGTGAAAAGAAAAATGAAGGAAAGTAAAAAAGTAATTGAAATTAAATGTCAGCCAAGAACTTTCTTGGCTCAAATTGCTGTCCTACATGCAGGTAATGAGCACAGTGAACCAAACAGCCCTATCCATGTCAGTAGTCTGCTGGATGACAATGATCTACTCTTCTTTAAAGTGAAGTTGCTTCCACACACTGTAAAACACTCTTCACTTCTCTGCTAAAGAGATCTTTAGTAGCAGCTGCTGTTTGATCCAGTGCTGGAGCAGGAGTAAAGACCTCAATACTTTTCCTTTCCAGGTAAGAGCCTCCGTTCTGTAAATCGAGCCATTGTACTCACCGCAACCTGCTCTACTACCCAGAATCCCTCAGTACAATGGACAATGGGGTCCGTCTCCAGTTTCCAAGCACCTGTACACTCATGAACATGAGCAGAAACAGGAGACAAGTCACACACACTCTCCCCATGATTTCAGACCCCTCTGGCCTTTGATACCACAGCAGGGATCCAGTTGCAGGAGGGTGGGCGTGGTGCCGCCGTCATGCTGGCTAAACTATCTCTGCTCCATTAAAAACAAACTCACATTCAGTGCAGAATCCTTCATGCACCTTAGTATACCAATCACCCACAAAAGGTTACGAAATATTGATTTGTGCTTGCTGAGCAGCTGAGGTCTTGACCACAGGCTCCACAGCTTCACCACACGACCAGTTGTATTTTTTATCCACCCTGCTACTACAACAGAGGCTGTTATTCGCCTTTCGTATTGAGCTGTAGAGAAGACAGAATGTATTTATTTATTTTGGTGGCTAACCGTTATCGGTGGGATTGATCGCTGTGGGCTGGAGTCGGTGCTGGATGGAGGGGAGAGGGACGACAGGAAGGAGGGATGTACTGGAAGGCCTTATCTGGGAGCGCCAGGCCGCTGTGACGGGAAGTGGAATATCAGGAGGGGAAAGAGGAAGTAGGCTAGGATGTAACGCACAAACACACACACACACACACACACACACACACACACACACACACACACACACACACACACACACACACACACACACACACAAGCACATAGCCTGTCCTGCATAATCGGCAATGCTAGCGAGAAAGACAACTCCCATCTTTCTCCTGTCTGTGATCTTCCAACTCTGTTTTCTCTTCGCTCTCTCTCTTCCCATTACGCTGCGTCTTTATCAGCAGGTTTTAGACAGAATAATTCAAAGGGGGGACAAATAGGGAAACTGCAGCAGTATGGTGCAAACAGTCTCTAGTGGATTTCAAACCAAGGGAGTCTGTGCTGTTGACAGAACTGGACACAATAGGGTTCATGTGAGAACTGTGTGAACAAGTAGATCTGAGCATGTCCTTATGTCAAATTCAACCATCTTTTTACATGGTTACTTCTTTTCATTTGTCCAAAAGAGAAGCAAGTGGTATAGTAAAGTAGTAATGCCTAGTGTTCAGGAACCAATTTTGGTAAACACTAGCCAAGATTCCATCTAAATGTAGCACAATAATTTCAAGAATGTCCAGAAAATTCATCCACTAATGTTATGCAAATATTAGGAGTTAGGCTCACTGAGTTAAGCATTTGCAGAGCAAAAGGTTGCAACTAAATAATGTAATTAAAAGTGTCAGTCAAACCACAAGCAGTGAAAATCCATGAGGAAAACATAATGGAAATATGCCATTTATGTTTGTGTTATGTCTGTTTCTCTTGCACTTTGTATCAATCAACCAAGCTTGAAAACGTTTCCTTATATTTCAACTTTTTATTTTTTTCACTTGGTTTTTCAATGCACACATGCAAGCAAGTCATCTACGTGACTAATAAAAGCACTACGTAAAAAAAAACTCTAATACAAGTAAAAATCCTGCATTCAAAATGTTACATCAGTGAAAGTACATAACTGTTATATTTTGTTATGGCTAATTATTATAGATATCGTTATTATGATGAATACAACTAATAATACATAATGAACTATAATTGATCAACCTTAAGAGCACATTTTGATTATACACTACTAAAGTGAGTTACATTTAAATGGGATTATGTCATGTGATTTTACATTTCCATATTGTGTTGGGAAAACTTTTCAATCAATTTGTTGCATGAGGAGGATGATGCATTAACATGTGAGCAGCATTGTAATGTTATAGCCGGTCGAGGTGGAACTCTTTCAGTTAGTGAGTTTAATCTTAATGCATGATATTTTTGGAGTTGTAATAATAATCTAGAAAGTAATGAATACCTGGAAATTCAAGTAAATGTAGTGGAATAAGTATACAGTAGCATAACATACACACCGGTGCCTGATTTGAAAAGCCTTTAGTTTGCAGGTGAAGCTCCACAGCCATTGCTTTCATTGCTTTCCTAACTTGAGTGAATCGTCTCGTTACTTATTTCTAAGAGTCTTCTCTGTGAAGAGTTCTGCTCAGTACGTCAGCCAGCACGACATGCAGCACTGAGATATTGTAAGATAAAGTGTGGAGACCAAATGGCCAATATAAGTAAGTCATTAAATAGTAATTATTATTATTAATTAAGCCTTTGGTCGAGCTTTGTAGATAAAGGAATCCATCAATACCAAATAACAAGTTCAATGAGAGTGAAGAGTGTGCACTGATGAACTCACAATGTTTTAGTTAGTTAGAGTTATTTAATCAGGCTCTAACAAAACGGTGTCCTCCTCAGTTATGGGGCTAATCACGAGCAGCCACAACATAATGATGCGTCTTATTCGCATTTCAAATGAATGAATTAGTCTTCCAGGAAATGGGCCTTTAGAGACCAATGTATTATCAAGGTCATTTATGTTAAGTGCTTTAAAAAAAAGAAAATCATAAAATGCTTCTTACAGAAAACAAACAACTCAACAAACGACCATGTGCATCGCAGGTGGGGGGATTATTTGTGTTTGCATAGTTTGCATCTCCACTTGTGTTTTAAGCCTTGTTAAAGATTGTTTTGACACATGGCAACAGATCTTTTTGTGACACGCTCATCTTTTAGCAGACATGGCCTCAAAAGATTTCTTCTAACAACTTCACTAAATCCTGTCCAGCCCTAATCTAGGTTATTTGGCTTTTAAAGGAAACTATATGCTGTGAGCTTTCACAGTAGCAGTGGCATTAAGCCGGAAGAACACACACACACACACACACACACACACACACACACACACACACACACACACACACACACACACACACACACACACACACACACACACACACACACACACACACACACACACACACACACACACACACACACACACCTCTCGTTGACACCCCGGCGTCTGTTGGTATTTGTGCCTGTGTGCTGGGCTGTCACTTGCTGTGTGAAATAATGCATGGGCTCCAGAGCAGGGCCACTTTCTACCTCTCATTCTCCTGAGTGGCCTGAGAGTGAGTACCAGCTTTGTCACAACAAGCTGCTTGACTTCGAGTCCTCCTCAAACCGGGATCCACACCGCTCTGGAGACAGGACAAGTAAGTGGAACCCACTGGGTCTTCTCAAACCCATTTCCTTGACAAAGTGAAATAAAGTAAAGAGGGAGTAAAGTAAAGTAAGAAAGAGGGTGAAAGTAGACACCAGAACAACAATCCGTGAACACACTGCAATTTGTGCTGACAGGGCAGAAACGACAATGACGCCTGACAGCACCATGTGATGAAAATAACAACCGCCATGCATAATGCAAGACACTCTCCTTCTACTGAACCTTCCTGGAGCACTATGCAGGACGTCCCTGTCCCTCCAAAAGAAACATCCACCAGCGGGGACTTTACAACATCTCCCCTCAATGACAATGATCGTCCGACAGCAGCGAGCATCCTTTGGGAGAAGTAATTATATGATGGGCAGTGGTGATAGGATGAGCATCCTTTGGGAGAAGTAATTATATGATGGGCAGTGGTGATAGTAATATCCTGATCTAGCCACAGAAGTGAGTTGTTTGCACTTGATCTGCCCAGCGGGTCCCAAGGGTGGCAGGAATTACCCTGTCATGTTGTTCAACTGTTAAACAAACAATTCAGCAGTGAGGTTTGGGCATGGCAGCCAGAAGATATGATCCTGTGCTTTGAAAGTCTGCGGTTTATGTTAGGCAATTATACACACTACTCAGTGAAATATAAAAATAGTTATAATCCTGTGTCCCTGTGTTAATTGTCAACTACATGAGTGTTTTTAAATCAAAATCCTACTCCAATCTCTTTCTGTCAAATAGTGGTGGGCGGATGCATATAGGGTTTCCCACAGTGTTCTGCAAGGGCCTAAGCATATTTTAAAATGTATTTTTAAGATGTTTATTAAACTGAAGTAATAACTCTGTGCGCAGGTTGTGTTTAACACCAGCAAGTGCGGTTGAGAGAGCAAGCGAGACACACACAGACACAGAGAGTTAGAGAGTCAGATATAGAGCGAGAGAGGAAAGAGAGAGAAAGAGTGTGTGACGGCAAGTTAGTACATCATCTTCGTTCAGCCCACGATGAATCCATCGCCAGTGTGTGGCAGGTCGGTTGAGGGAGTGTGCAGTGAGTATGAAGTCAGCTGTGACGTAGCCATGCAGTGTGAATAAATTCTAAAATTCCTGAACACCGCCTGCTTGTAAAAGTGAAGGGGCTCTGGTTAGCCCCGAAGCTAGCAGCGACAACAACGGCTCAAGCTTAAAGTGGGCTGATTTTAAAGGTGGACCAGCTATTAGCATGTTACAGGCCGCTCCTCCCCCGGGCCTATCAGCTTTTCCGTTGGAAACCGTGCATCAATGCTACCCATCCTGAATCTGGATTTGAGTTTTGATACTCGCGTCAATACAAAGGATATTTTAAAAACAGAATCCTTCTCATGCTAGATGCATTCTGCACATGAACATGTTGTACTACATGCTTCTCTGCTGCACAGCCATCACATCACAGTTACATCAACCAATACCTCTCTAAACATACACATGCCATGTTTCATATTGCTTTTTAATCAGATTCAATGTGTGTTGCTGTAAGCTTGTCATGGACTTTGTCAGGGTAAGATGTGTTGCTATCAGGCCAGATATACAATAAGTTGTATTTCTGTACATGTTATGTGACTATATTAAGCTGGAAAAACGTCACTGGATACATAACAATGGGATCATTCCTCCGGCTCCACATAGAGAGAAATAATTCAATTAAACCGTATAATTCTTGTGGTCATCACACCATTAGCTGACGTACTATGAATGTTCAGAGCCCAAAGAAAGTTCCCGACTGGCCAAAGAAGGTGAACAATGGGTTAGAAGAGCAGCAAACAAACACAAACATTAGTCTACGAGTCCTGGTGAAGTGTGTGTGGCGTGGCATGTGCAAACATATGAGATGACGTCTGCAGCCTGTTAGCGAGTCCTGCTGAGTGCTGGGGCAGGAAAGCAACATGCCAGGTCCTAGTGAAGGGACTGTGATTCAGAGGGACACGAGGCAGCCGCCACTGAGGGACCAGACTACAGCAAAGAGAAGGGAAGCAGTCCAAGGTGCTACTGTAGGCTTGAAATGAGCTCTTACGTAAGCAACTTCATCCTGTCCTCTATAATCCCCATCCCCCTGCACACACACACACACACACACACACACACACACACACACACACACACGTATCTTTGAGGCATTAATAAGTTATAACTCAGATGTTTTGCTCCTCTACACCCCATCCATCTATCCTCATTTACAGAGGTGCAGAGAGTTAGGCTGAGGTGAGTGGCAGGCGATGTTACCTCCTCCGCCACCAATAAACCTGCTACAGTGTAACACAGTGTGAGTGTATCACATAAAGAGTGTGTTTCCTGTGCGGCACACTCAGGTGCGAGCTATGAGCATGTGTGTGGGGCATGTCAATGCTGATAACACTGTGTACAGTGAGTCACTGGACTGTTTCTCCCGTCATGGGTGCCTGACCTACCTGCTCTGATTGAGTTTCATCGAGGCTGGACTGCTCACAGGACTGGAACTACTCGATTCAGTTTAGATCTTTACTGCCTGCTAATTCTTGCTGACCCAGAGCATTTACAGCTACATGCTGACAAAAATATTTAAAAAAAACATTTATTTTAGGAGCTATTTGCATTCTAAAATCAAGTTAAAGTAAGTAAAAAAGCCTTCAGATTATGTAAAGATATATAAAATGAACTCACTGGACATATCTGTCAGTTTGTAATTTTCATGATCTTTAAAGGTGTAATCAACGGAACGAAACGACACACTGCGCTACTCATGGTCAACATTAGTTATTCCTCCAGCAGCCTCCTGGTCCTACCAACAGCGCCTACGCTGCGAGCCTCAGCCTTCACCTGTCTGAGCTGCTTACAGTCCAGCGTCTGCTGCAGTGTTTCACACTAACATCACAGACTGATTAGTCTACGGTTAAGATGGAAACGTTCACGTCAGCTTTCAGGTTTCTTCAAGATGTAGTGTAATGTAATTACTAAATCATTTTTGCGCTCCAGATATTCTTTGTTGCTCAGCAGCAGTTTACTAAACAACAGCCGGCTGTAAACTGAGAATGAATCACATTACATTTACTCAGTGGCGGGCCGTGCATTTCACACCTAGGCCTTCAGTGATGTCCTACACAGTCCTACCTGAATTATTCCACCTCTTAATACCATCATTATGACGCCATGGCTCTAGAAACTATACATTTAGACAGAAACGCAGTATAACCAAACATTTAGTTGTAAATAGAAGGCATTCCCAGCAGTACAATGTGCAGTGCCTCTCGGAGGCTGTGAGCTGGGGGTACCGCTCGTAGTTAGTGATTTGAAAGTGGCGGACAAACCCTTTTCCCAGCTGTGATAGGCTGCTAGCGTCGGGGTTGGCCGTTCTCTTCTCACGATGTCTATCTGTTCTTGAAAGGTTAGTCTTGAAAATGGCGTTGTAATTATATCTGCGACCAAATCTCTCCTCTCCTCCTTCAGCCATTGTGGGTTGAAAAAAACAGCTTGTAGAAATCTACACAAATTAGCTCGTTCAAAGTTTGCTAGCTCTGCATAGCTCTGTCTCTCAATAGTGCGTATCCAATCAAAAGACGTGCATGTGCTGACATTATCGTACGCCTGCTATCGAAATCTGATTGGTTAACGCCACAGTTTTGTCTCCGTTCACTTTAAGCGACAGGCACCCGCACTGTTGATTCTGAAGGCCTAAGGGCAGATTTCTTGGACCCTGGCAACACATTACGGCTGAAATATGATTGGATAAAAGCTCTAACATAAAGGCCAGCCCTCCAAATCTCAATCTGAGGCTGGAAGCAGCGCAACCAAGAGGAAAACTATGAAATGAAGAGAATAGACTATGGGGAATAATTTAATACATATTTGTGGAAAGAATATATAAAAATTAAACGTATATTCTGATGATGTTTAGGCCAGCAGAGAACGCCTTGCTGGCCCTGACGGCCCACCACTGCATTTACTAAACCAGCTACCTCATGATGTAGGCTACTCCTCCCAACACACATGTAGGCTACTGCATCCCTCATCTGCACTCCTATTATGAGCCAATAAACATCCGTTTGTTAAATATGTTCCCATACATATCCATGAGAGTGAACACAGGTAGAATCATGTTTCGAGATGAAGATCCCTTTTAATGTAATTTAATTGTAATTTAATGTATGTAATGCCGTTATATAATCTGATCACCGCAAAAAACAAAAAAAACATCAAATGTCATATCGCTCAGCCCTAGTAATCAGAGGACTGCAACTAACTTCAGGACTGCACTTCATTATTGATTAATGTATTATCAAAACAGTTGCAGATTAATTCAATGACTTCTAATCCAGAGACAATGTTGAAAATATTTCATATGGAAAGTCTCTTTTGTAAGTGTATCTCAGAGAAAGAAAAAACACTAAGAAAGATAAAAAGAAAACAAATAAATCAAGGTGCAGTTTTTACTCAATGTAGCAGGAGATAACTGGATCATTTGATGTGTGTGTGTATGTTTGAACAGACATCATAAACTATGTTACCTCTTTACTTATGTATAACACACACACACACACACACACACACACACACACACACACACACACACACACACGCAGCTGTCTGGTCAAGTACTTTGGCTTTGTCCGCCTCGCAGATTAAAGCTACCAGGCTAATTTGCTGCTATGTCACAATTCCTACATAATCCAGCTCTAATCCTTGCCGACTCGATTAAACATCCAAATCTCCAGCTCAATATCTGGCTCTATCTGCCGCACTCTTCATTTGCACTCACTCTCCTCCACTTTGTTTCTGCCCTTCCTTTCTCTCTCTTCCCATGCCCTCCCCTCCACCTCTTGACTCTTAACAAAATCTTCTTTATCGTCTTTGTGTCGTCTGCCTTCTTCTCTTCCAGCCTCTTTTTCACTGATTCTCCACTGTCTTCTTTTCTCTCAGTCATTCGGTCTCAGCCTCCCCCAGATGCTTCTGTTGCATCTTTGTTTCGGCTCAGATAAAACATGAACTGTCTTTCTGCCAAAGCAGCTCGACCATGAGTTCACCTTCAGAGGTGCTTCAAATACTTTGGGAAAATTAGGTCCAACACTCTTAATGAAGGCTCGCTCTTTCTACATTCAAAGTCATATCTCACTTCGGTTGAGCAGTTTTAAGTTCTTTAACTTGGTACAAAAGTGGTCCTTTATAAAGTCCTACTTATATGGAAGTTGTTGAGTGCATAGGGTGAAGTATATTTTCAATTCCTTCGTTTTTAAAAAAAATCTTCTTAAAGAAAAATCCTACTGCATAGGTTTTGGGGCTTAGACTTTCAATGAGTTTAGTGAGTCATGTCTCCTCAAAATATATAAAAAATGTTAGTCATGCAGTCAAGAAAGAGACTATAAAGAGCATCCCCATCACAGTTTGGAAGAGGAACATTAATTGAACACGTATTTATGAAAGTATAAATATTTATATGACCATGAAGACAAAATAAAAAACTAAACAAAATTGAATCTCACAGAAATATATTCAAACCACACAGAGAGCAATGTTCTCCCAGGTCTTGAGACCCATGGGTCTAACCAACACACATCTGAAACTATTGACACACATAACCCTGGGGCCACACCTCACCGTAACCCTGGGGCCACACCTCACCCTAACCCTGGGGCCACACCTCACTGTAACCCCACACATACCATACACCACCACACTGAAACACTTCCTGTATATGACCCCACACTGTGCACTGTAGAAAACTTGCTTTGGGATGGATAATTGTTTGCAATATCATCTGACTACTTTGATAAAATCATAACACACCCTATCTGCCCAACGATTCACTGCATAGGGTTTATGGATAGTGCCGACACAAAACAAACACAAAATGCTTTGCGGAGCGTCATCCAGTCCAGAGACAGCACCAATGTGCATGTTTAGGAACCGTTAAGCAGAACCCAAATTCTCTCTTTTGTTTGGGTACCCGGTACCTGGCATTTTGGATTTGGTTCTTAATTGAAACCGAGTTTCAGTTCCCAACCCTAAGTAAACGTAGTATTCTGTTCTGTCATCAGAATCACCCTCCCAGTGTTAATGGTAAAAGCAACATGCAAGAAGACACACAGACATGTTGCATCCACATCAGCTGTAAAGCTGTCATCCTGCTGATAGTATTCAAAGGTCATGACCCAGGAGTCAGTAAGATCCAGGAGGACATTAACATCCAACGTTAAATATAATCTCTGACAATCCCCCCCTCGTGTATGAATCCTGTTATCAAATGGCTAAAATTCCATACTAGGGTCACATGACAACAACTAAATCATCTCTATGACAACTGAGCATTCTCCATAAGCTGAGGAAGACCATGAGATGTGGTTAAAAGCTCTGGAGGAAGGATTATGTTGTCAAACAAGAATTCAAGATTTAGTAGTGACATTCTGACTTTGAACTGGGTTCGTTGAGAATCTTGTTTTCTAATTTATGCATGAGCTATTACAGCTGAAGGCTCCAGTGGAAATGCTTTCTGAAGTGCAGCACTGAATGACTCACTTCCACCTGGAAGTCCATGTGCTGGATCAAGAGACCCCACACTGTTTCACCTACTCTCCTGTCCCCCAATCACATGTACTGTAATATTTAATATATTCTAAATTTGTCTTACATCACACCACTATCCTTTCCCTTCTCTGTAAGTTTATGATTTATTAAAAAATCATTGGGTGTCACGCACCACCTCAGTGTGCATATCCTTGGGCTGACATCACCCCACTGAGTGCAAGTTAAAGGGCGAGTCCATTACTTTTATGTCATTCTGCTTCCCAGTAGTGTTCCTTAGGGCTGAACAATTAATTGAAATGTTATCGAAATTGCAATATGGACTTGTGCAATATCCGAATCGCAGGGGTTGCAATATTTGTTAAAGGCAAAATATCAATTTGAATGAAGTATTGTGGTGGAGCAGAGATGTCCCAGCCTCCAAATCGTATTCTACAGACTTCAGAACTGTCTTTTGGTACAGATCCTAAATCTCAATGGAAATAATAATAATTATAATTCCCTCCAATATCTAGAATCATATCGCAATTGCAATATATGTCAAAATTATCGCTATTAGATATTTGTTCCCAAATTGTTGAGCCCTAATCTTCCTTATGTATTAAAATCCGAACATTCAAAATCAGTATGTTTGTTTTAGCATCAAAATGTTATTTTCCCAAGTCCTTCTAAAAATGTTTTCCCACGTGACCTGTAGGTTTCTGCATGATGAGGATACTACACATATATGAGTTGATATTAATTCAGGACCTGTTTAACTTCCTAAAACTAAAACCAGTATGCAAGCGGTAATTAATGTGTGTGTGTGTGTGTGTGTGTGTGTGTGTGTGTGTGTGTGTGTGTGTGTGTGTGTTGAAATACATTGGATTTAATGTTTTCTTTTAGTTTTTTATTGTGGTATGGAATTGCTATGGAGATTTTAGTGGTATTTGTATCGACTACTACATTTCTGGTATCATAACTTCCCTTCTACAGTCAGCAGGCTCCCAGTTTTGAGACGCAGACAGGGGTACCGGCTCGGAAGCTAAGCAATGTATTGCTATGGACGCCACGTTAGTTTGCATCTGAAAGTCACACAATGATGCAAAATAACTAGTGGCTAAAATGTGTTTTGCTGGTGGCCCCGTCCACAGCAGTACATTGCTCAGCTTCCTGCTGGTGCTCCTGCCTTCCTCTGGCGTGCCGACCGCCATCTCCTTTCTGCTAACGGCTGAGTGGGCGCTTCCTATTGAAAAACCCTAAAAGAATAACACAGATGGAGTTGACCTTTAAACTAGGCTGGGACAAATCAACAGTATCCCTCCACTCACATTCAGCTGCATTTTCTCTGCATTTGTTTCCAAAAGTATACGTTTTAAATGAACCATGATCTGTTTAAAATGTATTTTCATATTTAGAGTAATTTTGTAGTAAACTAAATGTGTAACAGTTGCAAAAGAAGTTGGTGATTTGTTTCAATGGATCCTTTGTGAACAGATTGCTGTGCAACGATCTTTATTCAGCTAACAGAATGTTGCACATTGAAAACAGGTTTAAAAATGTTACTCTTAAAACTCCAAACTCACTCAGATCTGATTTTAGAAGCCATGTTAAAAGCCATCACACTCATCTGTCTAGACATGCAGACACATGCAGAGGCACTACCAACTATTTACATAACCCATTCATCAAACACTGAAGGGAAGATAAATGAGCCATCCATTAGTGATAACAATCAAACACATCTCTGAAAAGTTATTTTATTGACAATGTATTGTATGTTTTTTCTTTCTTACACTTGTTGTCTTATTTACTATTTTTATTCTATTCTTTTTCTTTTGTTTGTTTTGCCCTGTCATGTTCTTGTCATGTCCCCCGGTGTATTAAATCTGTATGGTTTAAGTTAAACACAATTTACTGAAGTAATTCAAGTTCACTATTGTGCATCCGAGTACACTTTCATAGTGAGCTCACGTTTACATGAAAACATCAAATAACATCAGTGTCACTTTTGCTTTCAGACAGGTTTCAGCAATGGGACATTTGCGATACAAGCACAATATTTATTTTATTCAAGTAGATGAAAAAATGACATCGTCCTCACGGCTCCACGACTTTCCCTAATGGACCACAACACTGACTTCTATGAAGCTGCTTTAGTGGCCTCATGTTGCCTGGATGACTCACATATAAAAGACCTTGTTTAAAGCTGACACTTTACTGACATTCAGTGTCAGAGATGTGGCCTGCTGCTGCTTTTGTAATGGTGCCTTAGTTACTTCATATTTTAAGTTGTTCATCTTGCTTTGTACACTGCCTTGGCAAGCAAACATATTAACAGTGAGTGACATGGAGAGAAATAGAAAAACAGTTTATAATGACGAGCCGTGCACGGGTCTGTCACGTGGCTTGTAATGACCAAAGGACTCTGCAGCCAGCGAATTATGAATAGCTGAAGAAAGTGAGTAACGCCGGGAGAGAGGGGGAGAGAGAAAGACAGAAAATAAATTGTGGTTGGCACTTGACAGCTTGGGTCTATTTTTAACACGGGGAGGAGGTAAAAGACAGATGAGTGCCAAAATTTGGTGGTTAAGGGAAGTTCTGATGGTTTCTCCTGCTCCATCTGTGTGAAGTCTTGCTCACTGACAGGTAGTGTCAGGAGGGGAGATGAGACAGAAACGAGTAGTCCTCTGTGGGTTCCGTGTTCATGCCATCGCTGTTATTAAATGGAATCTGTAAAGTTATTTTCCTGATGATTGTGATGGCGGAGGACGGGCGGAGGGGGTGGGCGCAGAGAGAGAGAGAGAGAGATTACGGATCAGACGAGGCTTGCCTTTCGTCCTCCCAGAGGATGACTGTTGAAATGAGTGAGTGAGTGAGTGAGTGAGTGTGTGAGCACGTGGATGGAGGTGGAGATATATAGATCTGCCATGATTAAAGTGTTCCCATCGAGGGAATTTACGGGAGTATCCTGGAAACAGTGAGGGGGTGTACGACGAGAGGAAGGGAGAATGAAGTCACCGCAGCGCAGGGTCTCCAAGAGGGACAAAAACATGTTGCTCCAAATGAGGATTTTTATTTCATATGACAATATGATGAAGACATTAAATAAGGCTTTTGTGTGCATGTATGTTCATTATATAAAGTATGTGTATGTGAGTGTGGCCTACACTGACAGGATCCCTCGGCGCATAACCACCAATGCTTCCTCTCTTTCTCCTTTATCATCCTGTTCTTTCACTCAGTCAAATCTACACCACTGCAGATAGGAATTCAAGTTCCTTGAGAATACAGAAATACTTAATGTAGATTACCAATTGCCTTCAGTACGTTATGAGTGAAAATATCTGCACAAAAAATGAACACTTGGCCTAATTACTCTTAAAGTCTGGGGTTAATGGGCTCTCCCGGATGGTTGGCCTCCGGAAATCAGTGAACGTAATGACCAGTCACTAATGAACACTCAAAACATCAATGATGATACACAACTGAAAGGCTTTCTTGTCTGTTTGTCAGGGTGGCTCAGTGAGACTCTGCGTGCCACATGAGAGAAATCTGTCGCTTTGTTGCAAGCATTTCCAAATTCCCAATCCTGAAACAGAGTCAGCAATAAGCTAAACTGCCTCAAACCAAGACGTAATCCTTATAGATCCTGTTTAGCATTTGGTTGAGAGACTTCCACCTCTTCAAACACATGTGCAGGGAAGATTATGGGGGCTTTCTGTGCCTCTGCTGTACTGTACTTCAGAGCTCATGTACAGTAGAGCTGCTCCACACGGATACATGAGAAGAGAGATGAATGAAGGAGGTGTGATGTGTTACTGCCAGTAGGGGACACAGCAAAGGCAACAGTGACATTTAGGATGAGGCTAACGTTCAACAAAGCACACAGCATTCTGTCAAAGTTAGTATATCCTTGGTAGTTTCCTGTCTTGCAGTTACATGCAACATGTTTATAAGCCATTGTTCATGGCTGGAGAAAATAGAGCTTGCGTCAGACATTCACTGCGAGGAAACTGACCTAGCCTGTCCTTGGGCCACAGATCCTTGGTGAATTTCACAATTAACAATGATTGCATGTGAGGACAGCTGGACCTGAGCAGCGGATGTCTTGTGAAGGGATTTACTGCTAGTGTGGGGAAGAGTCCCTACGAGGACAGAAACAGGACAATCCAAATGAAACAGACCCCTTCCAAAAGGAGGTCGTCCTCCCAAGAGGTGCAACAGGATCAGTCGTTTTAGCTATCGCCCAAAACAATGTTCGTTTATGTTCAAGGGACAAAGCAAATGGCAGCAAAGGCTGTTCGTTTACAACCGTTGATTAAAAAGTAATCCTTTTAACACAAACAAGGATGTGTCCCTAAATCTATCCAATACTGTATTGTTTTTATGCCTAAACCTAACAGCTTGTCTACACAGGAGATGTTTTACAGTTGTGTGTCTGACAGACTGGACAAGTATTGTAATCAGTCCAGCGGTCTACACGGGCTGCGTAACAGCTCACACTGTACTCACACCAGGTGCTTTTTTTAACACTTCAAGTCTGGATAGATAGAAGCACTTAATCTGATGACAGCACACATGTTTTCTCTGAGGGCTGTTGTCACTTGGACTGAAAATGAAGAAAGAAAAATCCAATTATGACAGTGTTGGCAGAGATCCCCCTACATATGAAAAAAGAGCGTATTAGCAGCATATTAAAACATATCAACATATCTCATGTCTGTGGGAGACATTAGCGAAAAGAGAGTGCAGAGGAGGTTGGCGATGTGGAAGATCTTTTCAATAAATAGCAATTATATTGTATATGGTGGAGCGTGGTGAAGATGGGGGCTGCACCTCTGAGCCATTATCAGAGATAATGACATCAACTGAGCTCTCTACGGAGTGTAGTTATGTGTGACAGGAAAATAGATAAGTGCTTATAATTGCACACACCACCCACGGAGGAAAGGACCTCTGAGAAGAGAGATCGAAGGAGGGATGGAGGGAGAAACTATTGGAACAAGAAATTAAGTAAAAACGTTTGAGATCTGAGGAGTGATACACACACACGCGCGCGCACGCGCACGCACACGCACACACACACACACACACACACACACACACACACACAGGTGTAACAAAGCCTCCGTGCTCTAACCCTCCGGGCTGACCCGACACACTGATGCTGATGAGATGATGGAGCTGCAGCCCTCAGGAGAGATGAGATGAAGCAGGAGGAGGAGGAGGATGATGAGGAGGGTTGGACGACAAGATGAAGAGGAAAAGAAGAGGGCAAAGAGGAAGAGGAGGGCAAGGGAGAGATGTAATAATGTTGATGAAAGACACAGAGATGTTTGTGAGCAGAGAAGAACGCAGGGACAAAAGAGGGGCTTTACTTTATGAATGAAAAGGAGGAACATTCTCAACAGATAACTCTCAATCTTTCTCAATCAATAAACAGTGACAACAAATGTTATTAATGTTGCAGCAGGGAACAGAGGAGCAGCTAATGCAATGAGTGCTGAGATGACAGGAGGTCCTGCCCTCTGGAACAGCACAGACACAAGCTAGTGAAATAATGTGATCGATGGAGCAGCTCCTCTTCCATGCTGGTGGGCGAAGGACTGGCACTGCCAGAAAGCCTAGCTTACACAAGCCCTTCATCAAATGCTCCACTTACATTCATATCTAAATCATGTGAGCTCTGAGGCCATTGCTATAGTGTGTGTCTGGTTGGTCATGTAAACACAGTGAGAGTAGCTCTTGTTGAAGTGTTTCACCATGGACTAACTATACAATAATATCAAATCAATCAATAGAGCAAACATAATAAAAAACAGGCCTAATAGAAGCAGCTCTATGTTCTTCAGTTAATGGTGCACCACACACAGAGGGAGCGCTCAGGTGAGCTTTCTCATGACCTTTGTTGCATTTGAAAGTGGAAAGAAAATATATTCAGTAAAGCTCTATTCTCCTTTAGGGTTGTGCTCTTCATGAGTGTCTCTGGAGATTTGGGGATGGAAAGAACAATCCATAGCATTTCCACTACAGACTTTCTACCAAGGGGAAATGGATGTCCTTGTGCAGGAGGGGCATACTTGCCACACAAGGGGCTTATGGGATTAATGCCCAAATATTTGAGTGTCTTTATAAATAAAATATAATTTATATTCTCCATGTTTGATGGCTTTTGTCTGTTGACACTGAAATATAACTATTGTAATGTAGGTTCCTTTATGTTAATATCATGTATATATTGTGCATAAATTACGGGGAAAACAAGGTGTCGCTGCTTCCATTCCTTATGCTAGCTGAACATCCTCTCGTCTCAGGCCAAGGAAGCAAATAAGTGCATTTAGCAAAATCTCAAACTATTCCTTTTAAGAGTTTCTCTGTCTGAAAGTTTGAATATATTAACACAAATTTTGCATAGACTTTTGCAATTCTTTATCCTAAATTGATCATTACTGGCATCCTCCTTAATGCACCTCTCCTTACACTTGTGTCTTTCTCATGTGTGTACGGCAATATCTGTGCATGAGTTATCGAAATACAAAGAGCCCAATTCCTTTGTTTGGGGCTGATACATGACATTCTGGTAGATGTAGGAAATCACTAAGGAGTCGAGGGAGGATTAAGAAAAGTCAAGTTACCAAAGAAATGTCTCAACACTCCATCAAACATGATACTGATGAATGATATTAACAGTGTCAGAGTACCCAGCCATTGATTTCCCCCTGAGCGCTGTCTGAAGGAGACAAGTGGCATAAACGTTACTGCCTCCTCCGGTCTTTCTAATCCTCTTCTTCACTCGTTCCGCCTCGCTGAGGATACAGCTCTGATGCCGTAAAGGCCTCTGCTTAATAGTGTGACTATAATTACTTTTTTTCATATAGCTGCTTGCCAGTGTCACCTCATACACAATTACTCCATCTGGCTTTCATTGGGTCACTGTGATTAAACTGTTGCTAATGTCAAAGACATTTCTTTTTCAACACACAGGTGTCTGTGCTCATTGTGAGACCAGTATAAAATGCTTCTTACCTAATATAATCATTTTCCTCACATCGGTTACTTTGTTGCAAACTAAACTTTTTGATGAAATATAATATTAGGCTTATTAAGCTTTATGGTAAATGCATCAGCACAGATGTCCCGAGTCGATCCTTAGTATCAGCATCGGGCCGATCGTGCATATTTTAATGAGTTGGTATGAGCTGTGCTTTGTCCACCTCCGTCCGCGGTGGCAAAGCTCTTTCCTTTATATGATGTACTTCGCAAGACAAGTGAAAACTAGAGTGTGCAAATGTGAAGAATGATTTGAAGGCACTCGGGAGTGAGTTCTGACACCCAGACTGGTAACATACACAGATCCACTAAACTCAGATGGTACCAAATCTGCTATCAAATATTGTATCTGTCCTCTCTCTTTCTCATTGCGATGATCAGTGTACAAAACAATTACAAAACAGCGGGTCATATCAGTCACTAATTAAGGTTTAGTCCATGATATCTCAATGATCAGATGGAACCGTTCATTTAAGAGCAGCTCCCTTAGAGGAGGGGTAATGGGATTAAAACAAACAGCAGCTCACACGTGGATAGTTGACTGGCAGAGTGTGATTATGAGCTGCCCAAAACGCTTCAAGAAGAAAACCAGGATTATGTCAATGCCCCTGAAGTTGTAAATGCATCAGGCTCTAACCCCCACCCCCACCTAAGTACCTCTAAGTAAGAATAATTTAACATAGCCTATCTTGTCTAAGCCCATGCCCTCAATTCCCGTCTGTCCACAGCTTTAATAACTTTTTTTGAAGGACAGGTTTAGAAGGATATGTGGCTGCGGTTGTTGTTGACCTCTGTTTGCAACATCTGTCAGCGGCACTGGAAGCAAGCTGCGTTATCTCACAGCAGTGGTTTCATCTTGGCTAACTGGGAGGCAAGACTGGAGCCTTTAGCAATATCAGGGATCTTGTAACCCCAGTGTTGGTAACTGTGGACCCTGTGGGTTGGGAAGATTCTACAATCCTTGACCTTAGGAGACCCTTTCAAAACCCATTAAATAACGGTAACGACAGTTCAACTGAAAACAACTTTGTTTTTTAGAAGCAGACATTTTGAAATGACACAGCTTTCAACAAACAGCCACTCTTCCACCTTCTTCTTGTGATTATCAAACACTGAACCCTGAACCCACTACGTTTGAAATCAAACAGCACAGGCCAATTTCTGATTGAGTGGCATAATGAAGATACGGAAATCTAAGTCATATTAGAAAAAGCATTCTGTTAAATGTGTTTAAATGCATGTAATCAAATGTGGATTAAGCATGTTGTTTGTGTAGTAGATGGAGAACAAACAGATGGTTTCTGCCTCATAATGACTCATGTCAGTGTAGTAATGTGTATGTTGTTAGGGGTAAATTAGAACCACAGCAATATAAATTCCTGTAAATTGATGAATGATGCAAAGACTTGTATTGAGGTTGTGTGAGCACCTTGTGAATGTTAGTCCAATATTCTCTGTTTTTGCTCTGCTTTCGTCTCCACCAACTCCTGAACTAAATGTGTGTCTCTGTAGCAGCTAAATGCTGCACTATGTCTGTGTGTCTGTGGTGTGCTGCTGAGCAGGTAGAGTACAGTGGGGTCAGAAAGCTTCCTCTCTGAAAACAGCAGCCTGCTGAGTCCGACAACAACACGGAGCGGTGAGAGGGAAACAATGAGCTATTTTTATTATATTATTTTCGTTATCGATTAATCTGCATATATGTTTTTGTTTATAGTAAATTATTCATTGTTTTGTATATAAAATGTCAAAAATATATTGAAAAATGCCAATCACAGTTTTCCAATGTCCAAGGTTACGTGTTAAGATTATCAACACATGAAACTGCAAATCACCCAAATGAGAAGCTGGAATCTGTAGACAATGATGTCATTTTGTTTAAAAACGATTAATCCCCTATCAAAATAGTTTCTGGCAATTTTTCTGTTGATCAACTAATTTTGAATGAAATGGATTGTTTCAGCTTTACTAGGGTGTACTGTTGAGACCATGTTGGCTATATTGAGTGACTCTGTCCATCGTGTTACACATGCACTGATATTTGGTTTAGCAGCGCTGTAAATGATCCTTCAAGATGAGATGTATTTACTTTAGGACCCTTCAGAGATGTCTTTTTTAATCGATGTTGTACATACAGTGGCATGGACTAGTAGCATCACGCAGGAAGACACAAGATACACATTCTTCAAAGACAGAAGTAACACGCTGCGAGTTCTGATCATCACATATAACATTATCCTCTAATTAGGATCTTTCTACAGGGCTGCAAGTCAGTAGTACACCAGTCAGGGACCTGCTGTTAGTTATCACTCATGGTTACTATTATAGGAACAGAGGTTATTGACATCAGCAGTCTGATGTGAGGCAAGATGGAGAATACCCAGCAAAGCAACCAGACTGGCCTTAAGAAGCACCTGATAAGCTGCATGTGGCTCTGTTGGCTGTAAACAGTCATTAGCCAATGTACTGTCAAAGCACCACAGACAGCCCTAACTCAAGGGTTGGGTACGAGGCTGACACTGCAGTCGTGTGGAGTGTTGTGTGTGCAATACAGCAGCACATACCATTATTATGACTTTGGGCAAACCTTACAGAAATCATGATAATGTCTCCATAAATATACTATACTATGCCTTGCATCTATTTATATAATAAACATAATAACTTGTTGAAGGAAACTATTTCTGTACGTAAATGGCTACAAGCTAACATCAGCTGGTAATAACTCTGTGTATGTAGGCCATACGCAACACAATACACACAACTTTTACTGTCCACCAGAGAGTTCTATCAACTTGCATTTTCAGGCATCAATCAATTTGTAGAAAAACATCAACACCCACATACAGCCACTACGCCCAAGAGTGTAGGGTTGGATTATTCCTGTTTTAAAGGGGGATGGGGAGGGACAGAAAGAGAGACAGAGGGAAGAGGAAGAGAAAGATAAAGTAACAAAGTATGTGTGTCTGTTTCTTTAAGAGTCCCCAGGCCAGGGCCGAATGTTGGGAAAGTCGCCCAGTGCCTTTCTCATGACCCCTGAGAGGAGGCCTTCTTCCTTCTGCGTCCATGGATGGAGATGGGACATCAGAAAAAGTCCAGGAAAGGGACAAGCAACACAGCTGGCACTGAGAGAAACACTGCTTCTCCTCATCGGTTTGCCTCCACACAATCATCTAGCTGCTGCGCTCACTTTGACTGTGAGGATCATTCACAAAATCCTATTATCATTTCAAGTGACAAGTGACAACAACACGTCAACACATCTCCAAGCTACGAGTTATGTTACTCATATGCCTCTTTCACACATTTGAATATGAATGTTTGTGAATACTTGAAAATAGTAGTAACTCTATGAATGTGGAGCAGGAGTAACTTGGCAAACCTCTAACGGTTAGCCTGAACATGATCTTTAGAGGTCAAAGCTGCCTTTAAAATATGCAGCTAACACTGCGGTGCTCCACATTCTTTAATCACAGCATTAATCCTGTCAATGTGTCTTTAATTAAGGTAATATAATTAGATTAATATGTTTACATGACCCCAGGCCTAATAGCCATATTTTTAGAATCAAACTAAAATAGACGTGTCGATGTACATGGCAGCACCTCTGTTTGAAGTGACTGTCGACATTTATTACTGTAAATGCAATCAAATGACAACAAACAGATGCAAAACCACCACAAATGACCACAAGCGACACAGCCATGCCATTATTTAGTTTCTTTTGCATCTTTGTGTTGTTTTGTCCTGCCAGGGACAGGTCCTTGGATAATTGGGGATTTGTGGCTATAAAACAGTCCATGACTATAGAGCAATAACATATTGACAAACGGGGGATGTTTCACACGATACGAGGGAAAAGACTGAAATGGAGAAGCATGGTAAGATTGTTCACTCTTGCCTGGTGATGCTCTCCCTTTAGCCATCACTGTGAGGTGGAACCTGCACTAATCTCCCTTCAGGTTCTTGTTCTCCGGGGCCTTGTAAAGAGCGTCAGTGGATGTAAATACATGGGATTACAAGAGGCACTGGCACACTTGCACGGACTGACGATTAGACCGTAAACTACGTTGTTGGAGAGGAAAAAGTGCACTGTTGTGTTACTGTGTCATTACGTATGTACTGATAAAACCCTCAATCTCCTTCCTCAAATCAAAATTGCACCAGTTGCTGGGGACACGTACATGAGGACTGCAAGCTTCAAACCGCTGTAATCCCGGCTCAAAGTGGAAAGGGGCTTTGCCGCACATCCATTTGGTATTATTCTAAGAAATAGGCAATTAGAGATAAGGCCATAGTAGTAAGTTGGGCGAACTGCATTCCGACTGCCCTCCCTTTGGTAGTCTCAGGGTAACAATAGGAAGTGAAACAGGAAGCAAACCAATGTTGTCATATTTAGAGTATGATAAGCTTTAAGGCATGTTATGTTATAATGGGGGAAGGATCAGGGTCCTAAATGGCCCTGTGTTAAAATAATACATGTATCTAAAATTAACACTTTCAAGCCTTTCGTTCACTCTAATTCACTGAGAGTTGCAGACAATCAGGGGCAGCGCAGCTTTCTTCTCCCCCATCCCAATGGAGCCTTTGAAGCTTTTATGGATTGACCTTGTTAAATAAGTTAAATCCATTGTGGGACCCACCTGGAAAACAAATGAAGATGTTCTTTTGCTAGATGGTGATGGTGTGTGCAGAATAGTAGAATAATTGTACAACTGTTGCTCAAGAGTTAAAGCATCATACATCGTAGCCATGAACAACCGGCCTTTGATAAGGGCCATGTAGCTCCGAGATTACCATTTGTGCTCATGGAAAATGCATTGTCTCACACACACACACACACACACACACACACACACACACACACACACAATTTTATTTATTCATTTAATCTAAAAATGATACAAATTGGGGATTTTCAGATTTCCACTTGGAGGGGACCAAGTGTCGATGCAATCACTCAATCCTTTCTTTCATTGTCCTGGCAAACATACCAGCTTACTTACAATTTGACTTGGCTTTTAGTAGTTACTGAATATTCATAATGTTCCAAATTAGTAACATGAATCAGAAGGCCTGACACGTCTAAGAATAAAACCCTAAACACTGTACAGACGGCTGGCAGGTCCTACACACACTTACTGGCAAGAGTGAAATAATACTTGGAAAAAGGTTCAATTCTCCCTGTATGTGATTCTTGAGTTGACTTGCCAAATAGCAATATCAGGAGGGCAAATTGATTAACACAATTAGAATATGGTGTGTAATTAGGCACACCGCCTGGTGAACCTAATGTAATACAATTAGCTGATCCAAACATGACTTTACTCAGACAATCTAAATGTGTTAATGCGATTTAGAAGCATAGTTAACTATTATGCAGCAAAAGCTTCGTACAAAAAGATACAACTGTTGGGTGGACGCACAGAAGTTTGGTGTCAACTTCAATTAGGAAAGTAACAATGAACTGACAGAGGACAACATTGCAGTTGAGTGGCGCGTCACATCAGTAAACCTGTGTTTCAACTCACCCGGCAACTCACCCGGCAGCTCACCCGGCAGCTCGGGCGACACATGTACAAAGACTGAGTCGTTGCCACAGCGGGTTGGAGTCCGACTCTTGGCCATTTTCTGTATGTCGTCCCCCTTCTCTCTGCCCCTTTCCTAATCTATACTTCACTATCATTAAAGGCATAAAACGGCCGAAAGAAAAACAACAATATTGTGTAAGCAACGTGTGTGTAACTTGTTTCTACTCGCCTCAGCTCCACCGACGATCCTCTTCTTTGCCCATTTTTGGATTAGGTGGTGTCAGCAATGCCAGGGTGGCAAAGGCCAGAGCCGCCCACAGTGAGCTTCACAACGGCTCTTCAGAAAGCTATGGGTGACGTCACAGAGACTACCTCCATGTTATATACTGTGTATTTGTTTTACTCCTGTGCAATGACTGATAACTTGCTGCTGATGTAACACAATAAGTTCCCAATTTGGGATCAATAAAGCCAACCTACCTATACAGTCTATGGGCCTAAATGACAAAGTGAATGGAAACAGTGAAAATGCATATCACATATTCCTAGAGCACAAGCAGGCGTCACCAAATGTCTTGCTCATCCCACCAACAGTCCAAATAAATACATTTCAATTTACAAGTGACAACAACACGTCAACACATCTCCAAGCTACGAGTTATGTTACTCATATGCCTCTTTCACACATTTGAATATGAATGTTTGTGAATACTTGAAAATAGTAGTAACTCTATGAATGTGGAGCAGGAGTAACTTGGCAAACCTCTAACGGTTAGCCTGAACATGATCTTTAGAGGTCAAAGCTGCCTTTAAAATATGCAGCTAACACTGCGGTGCTCCACATTCTTTAATCACAGCATTAATCCTGTCAATGTGTCTTTAATTAAGGTAATATAATTAGATTAATATGTTTACATGACCCCAGGCCTAATAGCCGTATTTTTAGAATCAAACTAAAATAGACGTGTCGATGTACATGGCAGCACCTCTGTTTGAAGTGACTGTCGACATTTATTACTGTAAATGCAATCAAATGACAACAAACAGATGCAAAACCACCACAAATGACCACAAGCGACACAGCCATGCCATTATTTAGTTTCTTTTGCATCTTTGTGTTGTTTTGTCCTGCCAGGGACAGGTCCTTGGATAATTGGGGATTTGTGGCTATAAAACAGTCCATGACTATAGAGCAATAACATATTGACAAACGGGGGACGTTTCACACGATACGAGGGAAAAGACTGAAATGGAGAAGCATGGTAAGATTGTTCACTCTTGCCTGGTGATGCTCTCCCAGAGCCAGCCACATTGAGCTTCACAACGGCTCTTTAGAAAGCTATGAATGAAGACATGTTTTATACAGTCTGTGGGTCTATATGACTTCAGAAAACAGTGAAAGATGCACATGACAAATCCCTAGAGCCGAAGCGGGCATCATTAAATGTTTTGCTCGTCCAGAATAGTCCGAAACCCCAAAACATTATATTTACTATAATGTAAGACGAGCAGCAGATTCTCACGTTTGTAAACCTGATGACCAAGTGTTTGGATACACAAAGCTGAGTATACAGACAAGGAAGTCGAAAGATCAAACGTCAGTGGACTTCTCCATTTGAAATGAAGTGTAGACATTTCCTTTTTACGTGAACACTAAAATCTCTCATTATCTCTTCTGACGCTGACAGTCTGCAAACGTTCTCCGCCGCTCTCATTTTTGACTGAAACACCAAATGAGGTCTTATCTTGTTTGTTGGAGGACGTTCGCTCACATCCTGCTCTAACGCACTCGGCTACATCAGGGACTCAAGGAGCTTTCCTGTTGACACAGGCTGCTATTCATGCACATTTCCTCTCTGATTCTTGACCGCTCAGTGTTTTCAGGACACACCTGCAGGGCGATTGATGGTGAGTCAAAGGTTGAGGTCAAGGTCAGCGCTGTGGTTGTATTGTCCCGATGTACTGTCTGACATGAATCACAGCCTGCTGTTAAACGCCTTGGTTACTCACTAGGAGACATTACTAGCAATATCTCCTTGAAATGCCTTAACGGCATCCAAACCATAACAGTAAATGGTAGCATTTCCCAGGTAATGCCTCTGAGTGTAACAAGCCAGCCTGGGATTGCCTGTGTCAGCGCATGTAATTGTTTTGGCAACATCGTGAAAAGCACACACAGGCTTCAGCTGAGAGCAAATTCAGGCAAAATGTCAAGCTGCTGCTTACTTTCATGTCTCATAGGCCGAATGCAAGTCACCAGCCTGTCTGTTGGAACTAATGGATAAATGGATATCTAAATGTATATCTCCTGTTGTTCCATATATATATATATATATGTATATATATATATATATATATATATATATATATATATATATATATGGGAGCAGAATGGCTCGTGAGAGAAGTCTATATCCAAGTTAATACTGAATATTAGAGACATGAATCCCGACTGTCATGAAAAATGTAGTTTCTGTTAAAGCTGAGAGTTGAGTTGAGACAAGAGGAATGTTTAAATGATGGTTGAAAATTCATGACCAGATGAATATTCTTGCTATTTTAAGAGGATGGTTTTCTGTCAAATCAGAGGCATGCCTTTATATTATTATTATCACTTATATGACCTCAAGTCATGCAGTGTGATGAGACAACATTTCACTTGAGGTGTCTGCCTCTTAGGAAGGCCCTGCCTTCCCTCTAAAGGAAACAACTACTGGACTGACCTATCTTTTGAAAAATCACAACAAACCATAATAATCCTTTTCTGTTAAGTGTAAAATGATGCTCCCCTCTAGATAGCGCTGTTAAGAATTTTACCTGATTAATCATTCAAAACTTCTCAATACTTAAGATATTTGCAATACACTCGTGCAGTGTACTGTGCCCCAATTTCTAAATCAAAGAGATGGCAGGGGGAAAGTAGGCTGATGGTACTGTACAAGTGAAAGTAGGAGTTTAATACATTGCTAGAGAGTGGTGGCTGAGCCAATGTTGCAGCAGCTATAAAAGGATTATTCTTCCCTGGAAGACATAATCATGTGTAACACACTTGTTTCAAATCCTGTGAAAAACAAACAGGTGTTTCAGCTTTAAGTCCAGCCCTCCATCCTGTGGCCCCAGAACCCCCACTAACAGAGCGTTGCTGTAATGTCCTCATTAGTTATTAGGCTATGGTGATTAATGTCAGGATGGTTTCAATACCATTCATCGAAGAAACACATTCAAGAATGGAATGTCTGGAGATATTTTTAAAGTATGCTTCAATTGGACATAACATGTTGAAAACACTGTCAGTCAGACTATTGCTTTGATTTGCTGATACACAAGAAGAAAATGTCAAAATTTGAGTTGGATGAATGTCACCTTGGGACACGTCTTTAGTCCAATTGAAGGTCCAATTGCTGCACTACATGAAACATCTGACATATATATAGCCCCATGTGAAGTGTATTTTGTGGTGTACAAAAAAAAACATGAATACACACTAGTGAATACATGAGGACATGAAAATAAGCTCTTACTGACCTGAGAGCCCACACAGAAAGGTAAATGAGAGCAAAGTAAGTTTCTTCGAAGTAGTGTAGACCTCCATGGTTGATGCAGCCACAGTTTCCACTTCTCAGTGTGTTAATGTGCCTTCACCCAGCTGTATGAGCTCTGGCTCGCCTCAGGCAAAGCTCTTCAAGTCTGTCAAGTGGTTTCCCTTCAATCTCCCAGCAGATACGTTATCCGGGGAAGGTAAGGGACACTTCGGGTGAGGAAATGTGGGAGCCGTCTTATCCCACAGCCGCAGGAATCCTCTTTTCTGACTGTGAGATGGTAATAAAGTGGAATGTAAATTGGATCACCACCTCCGACACTGAAGGTGTTGCACGAGTCTTCTCCTCTTAACGCTCGGCTGCATCTATAACTCCCTCCTTCCTTGTCGGCAGCGAGTAAAACTACGAGTAAGTTGTCGTCTTTTGTCGTCCACAGAGAGAAAGAGAGAGAGAGAGAGAGAGAGGAGAGAGAGAGAGAGAGAGAAGAGAAAAGAGAGAGAGAGAGAGAGAGAGAGAGAGAGAGAGAGAGAGAGAGAGAAGTACCACCTTGCTGGCACCAAGCTTGCTTTAATAATAATGACAAGTTCCGGTTACGAGCTTCACAATAAAACCAAATATTTACATAAACCCTTTAAATCAATGCTTTGCGTGACAGTCCGCTCTTATTTTGGAAGAAAAAGATGAGTAACATCCGTTATTTCGCCTCTTATATATTATAGCTTGATGTCGCAGGTACACCTGTCCTCTGGTTCGCGGCGTTGATGTATGTGTCGGTGTAAAAGCTAGTCTTCATATACAATTTTGGAAATAATTCTAAATCTATTACACAAAACAGTTATCCCAAGAACAAATCATATGTTAGAATAACTGTAAAACTAGAAATATGATTAGGTTATTTTATTAAAAAACGATTATTGTATATTTTACAAATGTTCCCCAAAAACATGAACATTATGGGGGGTGTAATAAATGAATAATCACATTTATTTGTAAAAAGTCGTAATTAATTGTTATGGTCTCAGTCGAGCTTAGTGTTTATCAAAAATACTTGTCTTACTTGGCTACAGATAATTTCATCAACTTATATAAATAATTCAAATGTCTCACCACTGACCTGTTATGACCTGAATGTGTCTCTAAAAAAAAAAGTGTTTCATCATATTCTAGGCAGGCATACTCGTGTGCAATTTGCCAATTTCAAATACTCCGGCTCAAGCTTTTTCAACAATAAGCCTATTTCCAAAGCCACACAACTAAAGCTCCATCCTTTTCCCCAGTCTCCCCTTGAAGATCGCCAGCTCCTGTTCTATCATGTGTGAAGAGGTGTGAGTCTGAAAACAGAGAAACAGACTGGACTCAGCTTGACATGAATTCCCAAGGTGAGCTCACCCCTGGTGTAAAATATGGACTGACCTGTGCGCTCTGAGGTGGTCAGACCCCTTTACTTTTTTAAGGTTGCCCAGTTGCCTCAGCAACAAGGGTGAAGCTGATGCAGGAGGACCGCTCAATTATGAGAGGTGCACAAGGGTTATTCCTGTGATTAAATCCAAAGAACCAGGGTCCAAGCCTTATGGGGATGTGGATTTGTTGTGTTGTTGTAAATTGCATCTGGGCCTCCTGCTGAAATCTACAGTATTCAGGGGAGAGCTGTCAAAACAGGCCTGTTTTTATTTCGATGTAAAATTAATTTGAGCAGGGCAAAGAGGGTAATACCATATTTTTTACTAGGCTGCTAATCCAAATATACTAGTCTGTTCAAATCGAGAGCAAACCTGACACCCGGAGGCCAAACATATTGCTTGTTCCAATTAATTATCTATGTAAGGGTAGCTGAATGATATTTTTGTCTTTTCAGTTTTTTCAGAAAATTCAGCAGAAATGTGTTTCCCCCTCAACTCGATATCTGCCACGACTCAATGTCCATATCCTCTTATCAAAGGACAAACATGTATAATATATTAAATAAATAAAAATAAATAAATAAATAACAAGGATTATTACTGTTGCTATCACTGTCATCATTATAAAAAAATGTTTTGGACAATCAAGCACAATGCTAATGTGCAACACACACCAATTTGTCGGATCCACATTTATTTATAATTTGAAAATAAGTTTAGACATGTAATAGCCAGAATGTTTCATATATATAACACAGGAGTGCATTGCATGAGTAATGAAGACATAACTGCCAAGGAGAGAAATGCCACATGTATCTCCAGATATGATATAATACAGCTGATCTGTTTTATATACAGTATGAATGTACCCTCACATTATTTGTACATGCAGAAATATCTACTCACAAACAGGGAGTAGGAGTGCAGATGTGTGCAGGGTGATTTCACCATCTATTTAACCTGGGCTTCTATTTAACCTGGGCTCTATTTAACCTGGGCTTTTATTTAACCTGGGCTCTATTTAACCTGGGCTTCTATTTAACCTGGGCTTCTATTTAACCTGGGCTTCTATTTAACCTGGGCTCTATTTAACCTGGGCTTTTATTTAACCTGGGCTCTATTTAACCTGGGCTTCTATTTAACCTGGGCTCTATTTAACCTGGGCTTCTATTTAACCTGGGCTTCTATTTAACCTGGGCTCTATTTAACCTGGGCTCTATTTAACCTGGGCTTTTATTTAACCTGGGCTCTATTTAACCTGGGCTTCTATTTAACCTGGGCTTCTATTTAACCTGGGCTCTATTTAACCTGGGCTCTATTTAACCTGGGCTCTATTTAACCTGGGCTTTTATTTAACCTGGGCTCTATTTAATCTGGGCTTTTATTTAACCTGGGCTCTATTTAACCTGGGCTTCTATTTAACCTGGGCTCTATTTAACCTGGGCTTTTATTTAACCTGGGCTCTATTTAACCTGGGCTTCTATTTAACCTGGGCTTCTATTTAACCTGGGCTCTATTTAACCTGGGCTTCTATTTAACCTGGGCTTCTATTTAACCTGGGCTCTATTTAACCTGGGCTTTTATTTAATCTTGGGTTCTTAACATTGCCCTTACAACCAAATGAGAGCAGGAGGCAGGTCTGACTCTGAATCTCCAAACAGGAGCAGGTGGTGGACATGCTGTGATAAAGTTTAATTTAGTCTTTTAACAGCTTTTCAGTGTTGCAAAGACACTACAGAACCTTTTCCATTTAGATTCAGCCATGGTATTCAGTCTGAAAGATGTTTACATTAGTGTATAGTACACATCAAACATATCACATTGTGAGCATGAACAGTCATTATACACCTTGGTAATAGTAGTTTAATATTAAGCCTTTTTACATTAAACATGTTCTAAAAGGCTTGACACAGTGCAGATAGTCAAGTTATTAATCAAGAAGGAACAGTACAGCATTCATATCCAGGGAGAAGATATGACCAAGGTCTCAAGTACAATACAAGAAATCACAAATAGTGTTTGCTTTTGCTATTCATGAGAAACAAGACTGTCTGTAGGGAGTAGGAGTGCAAATGTGTGCAGGGCGATGTTTGGTCATCAACACAAGATCTTCTAAATCGCAGATGTAACATATTTGTGATTTAAATGTCACCTACTGTATACCACTCCATCCTGTACATTATATTAGTAACATGTTTTGGACATGTTGCCTCCCCTAAACATAAACACAAACCATTTGGAAATGTTTTGCTGCTTTGATGAAATATAACAATAAAGCAGATGAAAATAAAATAGTATAAAGACCACACTATTATCTTTATGATCAGATTATCTCAGATTATACTCTATAGGAAACTGTAGATGCATGAAATCTACATTGACCTGCATACAAGTATTATTGGTTTATGGCAGTTATCATCACTGCCCTAGATACTGTACAGATACTGCCTTAAAGACCAGAGACGTGCTTATTGACCTATATACCGCCCTGCTCCTTCTGGACATACTGTAAAGATACACTTTGGTCACTTTTGTTGGATTTGGTTTCAGGTCATGATTTCATATTTGGAGGGGGTTCACCTCTACAGTCTGCACTAGAAAATAATGAATTAATGTTACTCTGCAGCTCAGAAACAGCACAGTACAGGTTTATTCTACGATACTTTGATGACTAAACACTAATGTCGATGATCAAAATGTACATTTGGCAAAAGAAACCTCTTTCCTGCATAGTATACTGCATGAAAGCAAACATATTACACATTCATTGTGAAGAAAAACAAACAGGCATATCATATACAACAGAAAGGTATAAGTATGTATGAGTAATTTCTTTCATTGAGAAATGTTTGAATGGAAAAATGTAACATTAATTAACTGACTGAGCAGACGTTCTACTCATGACAAAAGGGCAGTATACAGTACCTTTCTGTTTGCTTTGGTGTCTCACTGCATAAACTGTATAACATCTGACGTTCCTTCATTCTGTTCACTTCATGTCACATATTTGTTGAAGTTCAAGTCTTATGATACTGTATTTGGATGTCTGTAAAAAATATATTTGTTCCAGTTCCAAAGGCTAGTTTCTAGAAGGTCAGCGGCATTGTCTCTCTGCACATACATCACAGCCACACATTGTGCCAGCTGTGGGTTTGCCTCCCTCCGAGGAACCTTTGAATTATTAGTAAGCTCTGTCACCCTGTTTTCTCTTCTTTTTAAATTAGTTATTAATGCATTTCAAAGCCAAAGATTTTATTTCACATTGACAAGAAATTGAAATAATTTCTACTCGACCATGTGGGGATCTTCAGCAATAGCTCTCTATGTCCATCTCCTGGCCACCGGGTGAATTACATCTCGCAGGTCTCAACCATAGACTGAATAAAATACCAACACGCTCATTCAGCTACTGCAATTACATCAGGCTAAACACACAGCACAGCTGAGGCTGATGGGACATTAGTTTTGCAGGTATTTGGTCATAAACAACCGACAAACTGGCCTGATGATGGCGCTGGATGAAAAAAACAGAGGATCACTAAAGTGATTACAATTCATCTTGAACATCTGTACCAACTTTCATGGTAATCCATCCAATAGTTGCTGAGACAGTTCACTGACAGCCACAGACTTCACCATGGTGGGGCGCTACAGACATGCTGCTGTCACAAGGGCCATGCTTGGTTAAAAAGAATCCCTATAGTATCATCTTGTGTCGATAACTGGGGCGTTAGCACTTCAGCAGAACACGAGACAAAACCCAAGAGGTGATTATTCAGCTGTTTCTGACCTCTAGAATGCAGTCTTCGTTCCTGACTGTGTTTTTCTGAAACTGAAGACATTATATCTATACAGTCCGTTACCTTGGTGAACCTGGACGTTGGTTTTGACCGACTACAGTTTTTCAGTTGAATAAAACACATTTTGGTATATCACATTATTGAGAACAACATGATTCATCTGTAAATAAAGCAGATCTTGAAAGGCACATATGAGCGCAAACAAATACACACAAGCCCATTCTCACTGTGTGGCAAATGACAGTGAGTGCCCCATTTATTGTTTGTCAAACAAATAAACATACAAGACGGTGACTTTAAAACAATCACATACAAGACATGGTGTCAACCAATAAAATATAAAATATCATATTTATATACTGTATAACCAAACAAATGAACATTGCAAGTTTGCAAAAGCTGGAATGCTCAAGAACATCAATATTTTTAAATATATATATATATATATAGTATAGATATATATTTATATATATAATATATATACTTATATATATTATAGATATATATATTTATTATAGATATATAAATATATATAATATATATATATATATATATTTATTATAGATATATAAAGGTACATTTCATATACATAGATTCAATATGGACTTCTCCATTGCTTGATTCTTCTCTACAGTCCTTTCCTGGCACATTGCACATAACCTCAGCAATCATTTTCATAAATAATTCAGTTTAATTTACTGGTCAAGGACGCAGCTTGTTGTCCAGACTAGAAGTCGAAGATCAGTGCTGTCTGGTTTACACCCATAAGCATGATTGTGTGTTATCCGCAGGACTGGGGCATTGCAATCCCAGTATGTGGGAGGTGCTGGTAACTCATCAACACAGCTTCTGTTATGTTGCTCTACTGAAACCCACTCTCAAACTCTCTCACAGCTCCAGCTAGAAATGCTCCAAAGTACTGGCCACCAATACATATTGCCTTACTGTATACTTACACTGCAGTGTAACATCAGACACTTCTCATGCTAGCTGATACCATGGCAATGTCATGTCTGTACTGATCTGGCTGTATTTCTGAATATCTCGAAAAGACAAAACTCAAAGTTGTGTACAATAAATTTTGCTTGTGCAAGAGCAAAACTCTGAATACCACCAACCTAGTCAAACATTTTAATGTGTATTAGAGCTATAACAGACCATGCAACAAAGTCAGCAAGAAGGCTAAACAGATAACAAGACAGCTTAACAACTGCGCTGCATTTGGTCTTAAGGCCAATGTGTGGTTATCAGTGGAGAGGCATTCAGTGTCATACCTGCCGTCTGCGCTCCATTTAACCTGGGCTCTATTTAACCTGGGCTTCTATTTAACCTGGGCTCTATTTAACCTGGGCTTCTATTTAACCTGGGCTTCTATTTAACCTGGGCTCTATTTAACCTGGGCTTCTATTTAACCTGGGCTCTATTTAACCTGGGCTTCTATTTAACCTGGGCTTCTATTTAACCTGGGCTCTATTTAACCTGGGCTTCTATTTAACCTGGGCTCTATTTAACCTGGGCTCTATTTAACCTGGGCTTCTATTTAACCTGGGCTCTATTTAACCTGGGCTTCTATTTAACCTGGGCTTCTATTTAACCTGGGCTCTATTTAACGTGGGCTTTTATTTAACCTGGGCTCTATTTAACGTGGGCTTCTATTTAACCTGGGCTCTATTTAACCTGGGCTTTATTTAACCTGGGCTTCTATTTAACCTGGGCTCTATTTAACCTGGGCTTTTATTTAATCTTGGGTTCTTAACATTGCCCTTACAACCAAATGAGAGCAGGAGGCAGGTCTGACTCTGAATCTCCAAACAGGAGCAGGTGGTGGACATGCTGTGATAAAGTTTAATTTAGTCTTTTAACAGCTTTTCAGTGTTGCAAAGACACTACAGAACCTTTTCCATTTAGATTCAGCCATGGTATTCAGTCTGAAAGATGTTTACATTAGTGTATAGTTGATAAACATGGTATTTTGTTTACTTGCTGCACAGAACCGTTGTTACAGGTCGGCATAAGTGGCATGTGTCGTTTAGTGTGCTGAATTGAAATGGAATGAAGCCCATGCTCAACCGGCCAGGTGGGTTTGTGCCCCCAGTGTTCACACTGCTGGATAAACAGGTGTCCACATTGGCCATTGCTTATTCTCCCTAATTTGCATGGAAGCATCCCTAGCTGCAGCCGAGTTACATGTGCAAAACATAAGGCATAAATCAGCAGTTACTCTTCAATGCTTTGTGAATTCAGGTCCACACTCAAAGTAAAGGCAGTTTCAAAATAAATACACGCTATGGTCCCCTCACTGCCTTGTTGGCTACATCCTACTGAGGTAGACAGATGCTTACTGCAGTAGTCACCTTGCCAACACCACCCTCCCTGATGTATATTATGTGTAACATTTATCTACAAGCAGCAGAAACCTTTGTAGTGCACATTAGCCTAAAAATAATAAGTACATACTTCTTGGATGTTGCAGCTCTGTAATACATAAACTACTGTTCCCATATCGCTACACAATACATTTGCCATATTGTGTATCGTCATTCTTTTTAGACTTAATAAGGGTCTAATGGAAAATCAGTTCAATAGTGCTAAAAAGGCTGCAAAAATATGCCAGACTCTTGCACACATCCATGCTTTATAACAGACAGAATTGGTCACCTTTCATGTTGCCTTGCTGGCTGTAACACTTGTTGATTATATCTTTAGTCAATACAAATCTGAAACACTGAGTGTAGTTACGATGTTTCTTTGTTGTTGTACTTCAAGGAACAACCAACAGCAGTTTCGAGGCACTCCACCAGGGAGCCGGCTGAGAGGAAGTCCAGCTCCACCTCAATGAATTTGATGTAAATGGCAAAATGTTGAGATGACTCTTCACTTCCTTCACCATTCTCATTTGTGACAGCACCGTGGCAGTTCTCCTGCAGGAAACGCGTCACAGGGGAGGATTCACCATGGGCATAGTGTTTGCCATAGCCCTGGAAGTGCTGGAAGAGACTCTGCTGTATGGTCCTATCCTCAGCTATGCCTAGGTAACAGTAAGTGACTTTAGTCCCAGTCCTGTAAAAATTATCTGCACCTCCTCCATCAGCCTGACTTTGTGCCGCGTTCTCAGACTCGCATGTAGGTAAGCTATGGTCTTCACTATCACCCTGAGGAAAGATGTGAGTGTCGTAACAATAAGACACCGCCTCGTAGCCAATAGCGTAGAGTCCATACGCCTTGGGGATGTTCACAGGAAGGAGGTAGTGGGATGTGCCTTTTCTGCAGCCTGCTGCCCTGGACTGTGATACAGGGATCCAGTCCACTTCCATGTGCAGCTCCAGGCAGCGCGCCTCACTGATGGTAATGTCCAGAAACTTGTAATAGACATTCTTCCAGTTCATCTTCTGAACTTTGGTCATGATGATGCGGCCCTCTGGCTTTTCTGGGTTGAAGTACTCACGAAGCCTCTTGCCAAGCGGCACCTGAGAGCTGATTTCGGCGTAGTGGTAACGCACTTCCTCGCGCCAGCGTGTGTTGTACCCCACACCAAAGATGGCCAGTTTGTTGGAGAGGTGCAGCCTGGAGAACTCAGTCCATGTCTGGAAGTGCTCCCATTTCAGCTGAACCGACTCAAGGATACGCATCACAGTCTGCATCATGTCCCTTTTTCTGCGGAGAACCCAAGATAAATTATAATGACGATGTAATAAAACATGTTTCGCATTTTTAAAGTGCTAAATAAGAAGTGAGCTGACAAATAATACCTTGTTAATAATAATAATACATTTTACTTATATAGAGCTTTCCTGGAAACTCAAAGACGCTTAGCGTGGTTATGGGAGCCTGAGTTTGTGCATTAACTGGTCCCTTTCACACAGTATATCTGTGCTAAAGTACAATTCTAAAACAAAAGAACTCCAAGAAGTGAGGTGGAGATTCCTTAAAGCCCATTGTTGTAGCATTTGCAAGATTCTAGCTTTGACGACTCCCTATGGTCGTAACAAATAAGGCACTCAAGCAGACAGCACTGCACATGGTACAGATTTGAGAATTACTAAAACCCAACCCATTTCCAATAAACATCCTAATACTAAAACAATCTTTGTTCCATTGTATGTTTATGGACTAATGCTTTTGCGATACAGAGCCCTGACCTGTTTGGACTGGCAGATTGAGAACTAATTGACTACATCCCATTCAGAGTAATGACACATTGCTGTGTTGGATTTTCAATAGTAATTTGCAATGGTTAGGCTAATTTACCAACTGTTTTTTAACAACAACTTTATATCAAACATTTTCCATTAAAAAAGACAAAGTAAATCCCCATTGTAGTTGACTTACTGGGTTTGTTCTGACAGCTCTATTTGAATCTGCAGAGCTCTGTTATTAGGCACCTGGATTTCCTCTAGAGAGAAAACAAACACACGTATTAGTTGAAACTATTCCCGTGTCTTTTATTGCTATCTGTCCGCTCCTGGCTCACACCCTCACCAGTTTCCATGTCTCCCTCCTGGAAGGCTGAGTCCAGCACCTGGTTGCACCAGTCCTCCTGGGAGAAGTCCTCTAGGGTGCTGCCATCAGACTCCATCTCCTGATACAGCCCACTGCTGTTGATCAGCACTGGGGCACAACTCTGGGAGTCCCAGCCTCCCTGCCCAAACACCTTCTCCAGCTGCTCTATGGTGTAGCTGCTCTTCCTTTTGCCGATGCCGTGCTCCTTCACACGGCTGTAGCAGCGCCGCAGCGTCTGAATGTGGTGGTAGGATAAATAAAGGATTCACTCAGCTGTTGTTACAGTAACTGTCAACTTTGTTGGGACAGTTCTACAGTATGGTGACACACAGACAGGCCCACAAAGAGGAGGGATGTTAGCTATGCAAGTTAGCTAGTTACTTACAGCAAGTCTAAGGAGCCCGCATGTTTAACAGCATTTGGATTTGTCTGGCTGTGGACTGCAATATGTTTTAAGTTAGGATGCACTAATCTGAGGTATTGGATCAGCTTTGGCATCAGCCCCGAGACTGACCTCTTTAAGCAGAGCGGGTATCTGCAGGTCATTACTAAACCATTTTTAATAATGCTATTTTAGCTAGTAATGCTGTTACTCAGCACTTCCTGTTTGTGCTGCATAATGACTAGGCTACATTTTTAATGTGAAGGCAGTGGGAGACCTTTACAGTGAAAGAAACCAGAAATATTGACAATACTATTTGTGCTAAGCTAACATTAGCTAAGATCGACTTGATATAGTTTTATATGTTCTGCACATCCTGCAAACAGGAAGTGGTTTGGAAACATTGCAAGGTCAAAGTAACGAAGCTCAATAAAGCAGATATATAGGCTATGTTAAAACAATATACCTTTAAATGCAAGTCAAATAACCTAAACATGGTAAAACATGCAAAATATCATAAATAATTACATTACTACATTTATAAACTAAAAAATAAATGTAGGCTACCTTGAAGTGCCAGTTTACCAAGACTGGATTCACCTCACAGCATGTATACTTGTGTTAAACTGCTCGGATGTTAAACAGTTGTCTACCTCCCCTCAGAGGAGCCGCTGGGTGAGATTCATCTCAAACAATGTTCAGAGCCTTTTGGTGAAGCCCAACTTCTCAAGAGATGGACTGGAGGGAATGGCCAGTATATTTTAGATGTGGTCTTAACTATTTTTTTCAGTCAGACTACCAAACCAAAGCATAATGGATCAAGTTGCCGCACTCTCTTCACTTTACAGCAATGTGTAAAACCGGACAACAGCCTTCATAGCTAAAACATCAGTCAAGAAGCAAAACATATTGTTGAGCGGAGGAGAACTTTCCCTCTGCTGTCCTGTGGACGCAGAGGACAGCAGAGCAGTATCGGCTCTTATCACCTCAGGGCTATTTGTCAGGTCTGTATCTGTTCACAACACCAGCAGTCCACCAACAATTCAGAAGGAATGTTTTACATCTACAGTCTCAAGTTAACGTTCAGAGGAATGAGTTCCAACAGAGGAAACAGACATTTAGGGGAAAAGGGAGCAATGGTGTTGGATCAGTTCTCAGTATAAGCATCAGTGGTTCAGTTTTTCACTGTAGAATGGAGCATTGTGTCTGGAGAGTATATTATGTGAAATTTGATAGAAAACCAGATCTCCATTTTGTTACTTCTCATTGTTGGCAATCTGTTAGAATTAAAATTTAAATGAAACATGTCATTTAAAATATACTGATGCTGAAAAGGAAACATTATTGCATATGTTGACATCTAATGCAATGGTGGCAAGAATGTCACATTAATAAGGAATACACAACCTAGACTGTCCTTTCTGATGACAAGTGTAAAACATATCTGTATGAAGCTGCTTAATCTGGCTGTTACATGCAGGGAGGTGAATGAATGAATACAAGCGTTGGGGTTGAGTTCACCCCAATAGAGAGACGTGGTTGTAAATAAAAAATAAAAATGCTAAATATGATATTCATTTGATGATGATCATCATCATCATAAGGACACAATATCCATTGAGTCCCTATATCATATTCATTACAATGCATGGCCAGTATTTAGTATGCTAATTATAAATTGAGTGTAGATGGGGTTACTTACATTACATTATATTTAGCTGACGCTTTTGTCCAAAGCGAAGTACAATACGTGCAAACAATATTAGATCCTGACATAGTGGGCTTTTAGCTAATGTGAGTGTTTGCTGCATGTCAACAACCTGTGACTGGACGGATCTCTGTGAATGTGTCCTGGCCCTACGTGACTATAACCTACACTGCAAGCCCCATCAGCTGCATGACAGCAACTGTTAGCACCTCCAGGTCACTCTCAAAGCTACAAGTAACGTCAGGGGTCCTGAAGGAGGAGGGGGGGGGGGGGGTGGACATGTACAGCCATTAGTGTGTCCTCGTAACCTTATTTACCTTCATCCTCTCCCTGCACTGGGACGGGGTCCTCTCATATCCCAGCTCCGACAAGGCTCTGGACACCCGCTCGTACATGGCAGGACCGGGGGCCTTACCGGAGAACACGGTGCCTGCGACCTCCAGCTGCTGCATTCTCGCCTCCGTCAGCCTCTCATTGCCCCAGACCGCGATGAGGGCGTTTGTCTCGGACGGGGTCCACGACATCCCTCGGCAAGCCGTGAAGCTGTTGGAGGAGGATGAGGCCGCCGTCCGGCCCGCGGTCCCTGAGCCGACGTTCAAAGGCGAGAAGCGATTTGGTGTCGAGGGATTAGAGTGATATTGATTACTGTCACTCAAGTCCTCCGACTCAGGGGATGGCACCTCGGTTTTCGGTATCTTTAACGGCGTCGATATCTCTGGAGAATGCTCCGCGGTACTGGACGCCGCCATGTTGCCTCTGTTGCTAGGGGGAGGAGTAGAGGGAGGAGGGGGAGGGAGGGTGACGTTCGGGGCTTTACCCTAGAAGGCATGGAGAAAGATACGGCGTGGATCCTGGGAGAGATGCGAAAATGGATCCTGGAAGAGTTTGACTTTCGGGTAAACAAACAAATAAATAAACAAACAACAAACGTTTCTCGACAGTCATCGTTGAGCCCTGACTATGACACAGATACAGAAGCGTAGTTATGAACGTAGCACTGCCTCAGAGATTGTCTCTTCAGCCTCCTTTTGAAAATACAATTGAAGATAAAATAATACCAATGAAATATAAGCCTGCTACGAGCTACAGTATGGTCACTACTTTTGCCTCGGAATGGCAGTGCAAATGTGTTCAGGGTGGCATAAGTTTTTTTCTTTGTTTTTATCATCATTATACAGTTTTGACAAGTTTGACTTGACTTAAATCTTACAACAGCAGACATTTTGAGTTGTCATAGTAGGATAAAGCACAGGTGTCACTTGGGGTGAAAATAAAATAGGTGTCTTTAGGACTCCCCCTAACCCTGACCCTATTCTCCAGTAGTCCTACATGCAAAACATAGAATACTTTATCAAATATCATACAGTGCTTTGCTATAATAGTAGTGTATACAGTGTCTTACATGTGTTACACATTAAGTACAAGTAATAAACCCAATAATACAATGTATTATTCAAAATATAACACAATACATTTACTTTTGATATTTTTTAACTTTTACCTAAAAGGAAAATGTGCCACCTTTTATGTGGATGTGCATTCAGTGTTGATAGTGGTAAATGTAATCCATTGAAACAATAAATTCCTCAGTGAGTGCTATATTGACCGAGAAAGCTAAATTGTCCAGTTTGCGGAGCCGTGCCAGCAGTGCCTACATGTACCAGGATGATAGACTGACCAGGCTGCATTGCGCACAAGCTTCAGATGCCCAGTGTCCCTGCTGGCCATATCCTCTTCTCTTCTTCGGCCATATCCTTTAGCTCAAACACATACTGACTGAATATCCAAGTCACACAACTGTCACATTAAATCACTCTATTTCCCCCAATCACAATATCTCTTACTAAAAGGCAAGAAAGGGTATTCAATATAGGCTCTATATACCTACACAAATATACTATGAACTGTATCCTCGTTTATAACATCCTCTGCACTCATATATTGGGAGGCCATTTTTGGTGTTGGAAACTTAGCGAGTTGGCAAAACAAGCAACCCAGATCCAAGCTGAAATAGCCAGTAGTTATTCCTTGATTCCAACTACGTCACTGTCACATCAAATGATGGCGCTGGATGCAGGAAAAACAACAAGTTTTGCAAACTCAGCTTTCTGGGTTAATATAGCACACACTGAGGAATGTATTGCTTCAATCGATTACATTTAGTGTCAACACTGATGCAGCCACATACAATGTATTTACTTTACTAGTTTATTTACTATTTACAAGTTTATTATGTTCACCATCTTAGTTTAGCATTTTAGCATGCAGGTATTAGATGATAAACCAAACAGTAGAAAAACCAATAAATACATATTTACACATACGTATAGATTGTGATTATAATTGTACCGCTTCTTCAAATGGGAAATGCAGTTTCAGCCTTGGGAAACATGTACAGTATATTTCCAGCTGCAGCATGTAGCCTAGCCATTGTAACAATAATTATCTGTTGCTTAGTAAAGGTAATGTACCTTATATTGTGAGGTCTTAATGTCAGTACACAGACTGTGTACTTATGGTTTGCCCAGTGATTTATAAGTTACTCACATTAGATTAGTGTGCATTATTGTCCACATAGGAAAAATAAGGTTCTTTGGTGACATTTTTTGTCAATTGGCATCTAAGTAAAATCTGTAAGTAAAGTGTTGTCCAACAAGTCATCACAATGGCATCACTGAGCAGTGAATAAGACCTTTCATTGGGCTTTGAGTGTATAATTGGTCATTTGATGGCCCGATTGATGGATTGTGTCATTGTTTACTTCATCTTCTCCATGACAATGTTTGACTGGCTTCCCTCAGGGACTACAAGTCAAGCCGGCCTGCTCTGCCATCTGTCCAGTGTGTGTGTGTGTGCGTGAGTGCGTGCGTGCGTGCATGCGTGCGTGCTTGCGTGCGTGTGTGTGTGTGTGTGTATGTGAGGTCCTGACCTGGCATAAGGAACAGTAATATATGTTTTGGACGAGGTCAACACACTAGCTGTCCAATATAGGTCAAAGACAGGAAACAATGGACAGTCTAACCTTTACATGTCAAGACTGCAGCTGTCAATCAGTTGTCATGTCTGCTGTCAGCAAGAGATGATATGTGCCTGAAACACCTCGGCTTGATTGCGTTTGGATTAAATAAACTTTCTGCAAGTGTGGCGAACATTTGGATTGAAATGATGAACCACTATTGTACTTGGTTGTACTTGGTTTCTTCATTAGCATGAACACACACACACACTAGTTTATTTTGACTCCCACATGCACCGTCCTGCTTAACAAAATAATTACTAGAGCACCAAATGTGTATTAATCTGCTGTTGGAAATAGTCCCTAACAAATGTGTTACTTAGTGCTATACAAATAACGTTAGCTAAAAACTACAATGTTGAGCTGTTTTATTTTAAATTATATAGTCTTTATATGGATGGGAATGTCGGTCTGTGTGGTGGTTGGTCCACCACTCTGGTTCAGATTGAAATGTCTCAAACGCTATTAGATGAATTGCCATGGAAGTTTGTACAGACCTTAACAATCCTGCTGACGTTGGAAATATATTATCTTTTCCTTTAGTACCACCATAAGATTGACATTTTTGGTTTGCGGTGAAATACTTTATTGGATGGACTGCGATGGCCTTTCTTTTACAGATGTTGATGGTGCCCAGATAATGATTTATTTTGACTTTGGTGATTACTTTACCTTTCCTGTAGCACCACCAGCTGGTAATAGTTGTCACTTATTCAATGAAATTGACTGTGAAATATATGGATCCACTACATCAGTCTTTCTTAAAGAGTGGTCCGCGGATTCAGCACCTTTCCCCGGGATAACCACCGAACGTTAGAATGGTGCAGAAGTACCTCAAATTCAGAGCCCATTTCCTTACACAGCTCTTTGAAGATGCGGTGCTTCATAGCACTATTTTGCACGTAGTTCATACATTCAACTACAATTTTTAATACTTCTGCCAGTTTTAGAGGCAAGGTTTTTGTTCCCAACGCATGCCTGTGCAGAACACAATGATGTGTGGTGCATCGGATTTCACCTTCGCTCCAAAACCAGAGTGTCGTCCCAGCATGGCTGGAGCTCCGTCCGAACAAACTGCAGAAACCATATGATCGTTTTCTCTGAAGAAGTCATCCATGAGTTTCTTCACATCGACTGCCTTGGTTGTTGTTGTAAGAGGCTTACAAAATAAAAAAATCTTCCTTTATAATAATAATAATAATACATTTTATTTAGAGGCGCCTTTCAGGACACCCAAGGTCATCTTTCACATAGCGCACAAATACAACAAGCTGGCTTAGATTGGAAATGTCGGTGGTCTCGTCGAGTTGGAGGGTGAATTTTGCTGGGCTTGAAATCAGATCTGCAACTACTTGAGCCAAGATGTCATCGCTCATGTCGTCTATTCTGCTGCTGATAGTGTCATTTGAAAGAGGAATTTGGGATAACTTATCTTCAGCAGCTTTTCCCAGCATGATATTCGCCATCTTCAACGCAGCTGGTTTTACGAGTGTTTCACCAATGGTGTGTGGTTCGCCCTGCTTTGTGATCAGGTACACAACTTCGTACGATGCTGTGAGCATCGGTTTGTCGATGGGTACAAAGCCGAGAACAGGCAGAGTAGCCTTTTGACTCTCTTCACCTTGAATTCAGCGAGCGTTGTGTTCTTGTATTTCCCATCTCCATGCAGCTTTAGGAAGTTGTTAGACACAGACACAGGGAAGGAAGACTCATACGCTCGACTCCGGACACAATGGTAAAGTGTAAAAAAACAATACTTTACTTCAATAAAACAAAATCTTAACTCAAAGCGCTCACTAGGAGGATAAATAAAGTTCTCTGAAAAAACACACTGGTACTTGGCACACTGGAACTTACACATGCTATGACAAGGATAAGACAAGACGTCACAAATAATACAAGTGGGCTGAATTTATCTGTAATCTAACACGGCAAAGAAAAATGGTGTGTTGCCAAATTGTCGACAAAAACGGCCCGACATTGCTAGTGTGAACCGGGCTATACTGTGTGTGTCTTGACCCCTGCCGACCCCTGCCGAACCCCTGAGAGTGACTCAACGAACCCCTGGGGTTCGATTGAACCCAGCTTAAGAAACACTGGACTAGAGTGTAGCATAGACATAGCGTAGCTACGTAGGTTAGTTTTATGATCTTACGTCATAAATGATCTGCACGGTCAATTTGAGCCGCGGTCAACTGACAAGATGGATCGATGGCTGTAGACAGGATCAGTTAAAAGAAAATTAAATCAAAAATGTGTGAAAACAGTGAAGGTGCATCGTCCTGATGCAGGTGATTCAGCAGCTACAAGTGGTTCAGCCGCAGCGACAACAAGTGGTTTTGTGTGCGTTACTGAGTCGCAGGAGAAAGGTTCACCGTCCAACCTCCACCCGGCTGAAAGCTATGAAACTCAGCTTGAACGCGCAAAGTCCAGCACTAAAGTGAAGAGAAAATATCACAGCGACTACATCACATTTGGATTTTTTTGGACTGGAGAAGAAGAGGATCCTAATCCACACTGTGTTTTGTGCTACGAGTCGTTGCCTAACAAGGCTCTGAAACCCGCCAAACTCAAGCGACATGTTGAGAGTAAACACAAGGATTACTTTGGAAAACCTTTAGGATTTGTTGAGAGAAAACGTAATGAATTTAAGAAACACATGACGAAGGCGCCCTCATAGTTTGCATTTTGCGTATCTCTCAGTAGCAAACGATCTTGCTGTGGGTAAGTTGCGGCTCTGTACGGACATAAACTCAGTAATAAATGTAGTCTACGTTTCATATGATGTGTAAAATCTATCAGCATTCAACGTTTAAATCGCATATGAACGAAATGCTTGTAGAATCCGTAGTTGTATTTATATTGTTGATTTAATGTGTGAACGAGCGACATAGAGAAGGTCACATAAAGATCATTATTAGGCTGTCATTTGTAATATATTGTTGGAGTGGTTGGAGTGGATGTTTGGGGAGTTAGGTGGTCCGTGAGTGTTTTTTTATTGGTTAAGTGGTCCTTGGTCTGAAAAAGTTTGAGAAACACTGCACTACATGGATTGACACAACATTTGGTACCGCCATTCATCGTTTCCTGAGGATGAATCCTAATGCCTGAAGTGATCCCCTGACTTTCTCTCTAGTGCCACCATGTGGTTGATATATTCGGTTCAGACTGAAATATTTCAATTAGTACCCGAGCATGCCAACATGGTAAGCTAAGATGTTGAACATGACTCAGGACATAAAAGACTGACTCAGGACATAAAAGGCCCAGCATCCGCGATGCTGCTCTTTCGCTCCCTGCCTGAGCCAGGAAACCCCGTTGTTTTGCTATGTCTTTTGTTTCATGATTTGCTTCACAACACCTTACACCACATTATCCACACACATCAACATGCACATTACTGATTACTGATTATCACGTCTCATATTTTAATTTAATTCACATTTTATGTTCTTTTGTAAATAAATCGCTCATATTTTTTGGCATTTCGTGTCCTTACCGTTAGTTTTTCATGGCCTAGAGCCTGGGTTATGACACCCAGCCTTCATGACCATAGATGAGGGTAGGAACGAAGATCGACCGGTAGATCGAGAGCTTTGCCTTCTGGCTCAGCTCAGTCATAATGGTGCACGTTCCACGGCCAGGACGGAATCCGCATTGTTCCTCTTCAATCAGAGGTTCGACTATCGGCCGAACCCTCCTTTCCAGCACCTTGGAGTAGACTTTACCAGGGAGGCTGAGAAGTGTGATACCCCTGTAGTTGGCACACACTCTCTGGTCCCTCTTTTTGAATAGGGGAACCACAACCCCGGTCTGCCACCTCCTAGGCACTGTCCCAGACTTCCACGCAATGTTGACGAGGCGTGTCCACCAAGACAGCCCCTCCACACCCAAAGCCTTCAGCATTTCTGGACGCATCTCATCAACCCCGGGGCCTTTCCACTGTGGAGTTGTTTGACTACCTCAGTGACCTCCATGTTTTATATTTGTCCAGTGTATATTTGATTATATCCAGTTTGTTGTTGTGTTGACATGTTTGTTATGTATCATTGATACTCTTCCTGTTAATCCTTCATTGAAAAATATATATAAACTATTATCAAACAACATTTCTGTGGTCCTGAGTATTTATTTGTCACATTTATGTCATGATCTACAACCAAAAGTAATGTAGCCATTCAACCCTGTTACTTTACGCAACCCTGTTACTCTAATTTCAACCCTCCATCCATCCATCCATCGTCCACCGCTTATCCGGGATCGGGTCGCGGGGGCAGCAGCTCCAGTAAGGAACCCCAATCTTCCCTTCTCCGGGCCACATCCTCCAGCTCCGACTGGGGGATCCTGAGGCGTTCCCAGGCCAGTGAGGAGATATAATCTCTCCACCGAGTCCTGGGTCTTCCCCGGGGTCTCCTCCCAGCTGGACGTGCCTGGAACACCTCCCTAGGGAGGCGCCCAGGTGGCATCCTTACTAGATGCCCGAACCACCTCAACTGGCTCCTTTCAACGTAAAGGAGCAGCGGCTCTACTCCGAGTCTCTCACGGATGGCTGAGCTTCTCACCCTATCTCTAAGGGAGACGCCAGCCACCCGTCTGAGAAAACCCATTTCGGCCGCTTGTACCCGTGATCTCGTTCTTTCGGTAATTTCAACCCTGTTACTATATAATTTTTAAAATAACCTTAAATAATTTTCTCAGCTCACAAAAGTTTAAACTAATGTCCTTTTGATAGCTTGATTAATTATATGCATAATGTTTTGGGCAAATATTTCAAATTAAATACTGAAATTGGTAAAAAGAAACGTGTGACAATTGAAAAGTTGGGCAAGATCGATTTAAAAAGCTACTTAAATTAATATTAATATTTAATATTTAAAAAAATACCTTTTTCTGCTTAATGAGTATGTGTCACAGGGTTGCACAAAAAAGTGTACATTTGATTCCTTTGCTGGCCAAATCACTTTTTTTGATGGTTTATTATCTGTTTTTCCTAAATACATAACAAAAAAGAATAAAATAAGAGGTTCATTTTTCAAAAGTGTTAATGTCTAAATTGTCCTCCAATTCTGGAATGAGTCATTAGCATTTAAACTGAACAGTGGCGGGCCGTGCATTTCACACTTAGGCCTTCAGTGATGTCCTACACAGTCCTACTTGAATTATTCCCCCTCTTAATACCATCATTATGACGCCATGGCTCTAGAAACTATACATTTAGACGGAAACGCAGTATAACCGGGCGTTGCACCACCTTAACATAGTCAAGTACAACAGAGTTATATTAATATTTCTGAAGCATTTATAATCAATAAATCTGTATTTACAATTAAGAGTGTTAAACTACCAGCCTTAAGATCGCTAGGATACTGTCAAAACTTAAAAATAAAAGGCGCTTTTAAGGGATTAGTCTACAAAGTTTTATTAATTCCACTAAAAGTGTGTGAGCTTTAACAAGTGTGTTCACTAAACAACGCATTGTCGCACCTAAAGCAGTTTCATTTAAGAAACGTGACGATAAAGAATAAAGACACATAAACTATTCACTGAAAATAAAAGAAAACAAACAAATAATTTGCATTTGTTCATGAGGATATATTTGCGACAGAGGTGAAAGTGTATTCCTAGCCTTGAATGTCCACTTTGATAAAGGTTAAACAAAAACAATTCAACAAGTCTCATTGAGTACTTTTACTGCACAGCTGAGCCAGTGCGCCACACACATCTCTACATCTCTTGCAGAAGCATCAAACATTTTATATATTTGTCAAAAAACAAAATGCTTGTTACTCACCAAAACAACTGATTATTTGAACACAAAATCCATCCTCCTTTCTTTCCGCAAGATGACTTCAATGACTCTGTTGTACAGTTTATCTGTGGGTTTCAGTTCCACCAATAAGTCCTTTTCTATAGACATGGAGGCTAATGCTGAAAGCCGAGTCTGTCCAGTAGCATTTCTGCCATAAGTTTTAATTCGCTTTAAGGCCGAGAATGACCGCCCGGCAGAAGCAGTGGACACAGGGATAGACTCGCTAGCATCGGAGTTGGCCTTTCTCTTCTAACGATATCTAGCATTTTCTCGAAAATGGCGTTGTAATGATATCTGCGACCAAATTGATCTCTTCTCCTCCTTCAGCCATTGTGGGTTGAAAAAACAGCTTGTAGAAATCTACACAAACTAGCTCGTTCAAGTTCAGTTGCTGGCTCTGCATAGCTCTGCCTCTCAATAGTGCATATCCAATCAAAAGACGTGCACGTGCACGTGCTGACGTTATCGTACGCCTTCTAGCTGGCCCCGATGTCGCCAACTCGAAATCTGATTTCAGATTCAGTTTTGTCTCCGTTCATTTTAAGCGACAGGCGCCCGCACTGTTGATTCTGAAGGCCTAAGGGCAGATTTCTTGCACCCTGGCAACACATTATGGCTGAAATATGATTGGATAAAAGCTCTAACATAAAGGCCAGACCTCCAAATCTCGATCTGAGGCTGGAAGCAGCGCAACCAAGAGGAAAGCTATGAAATGAAGAGAATAGACTATGGGGAATAATTTAATACATATTTGTGGAAAAAATATTTCAAAATTAAATTTATATTGTGATGATGTCTGGCCCTAACGGCCCACCACTGAAACTGAAAGTAAATGCAGCCAAAAGTCCACAAGTGGCTCATCATAATTTTAACTCAACACATTAAAACAATAAACTAACATTATCAGCAGAGTGTGAAGAGGTAACAGTGATGACTTTATGTCAGAGACGTCTCTGTGTTGTGTTGCAGAGATATCTACTGAAGTTAGCATGCTAACAGCTAGCTGCGCTCCGTCCAGTCTGTAATACCACTTGTTCCTCTAGAGGTGATAGTGAGTCATTGTAGCTGCAGTCTGCCTCAGCACATGGAGCACAGCTCTCTGACTCTCTTGTAGATATTACAGACTTGTTCCCTGTCCGTTTTATAGTTTGATAATTGCATTACATTCAAAGTGGCAGAAACAAGAAAACGACCCACACCACCTCTCTTTGTCCTCACAGCTGTTACACAGGTCTAGCAGCCCGCTGTGACTGCAGAACTGGGGCTTGTTCTGGCTGAGCTCAAGTCTCTTCGGCCGCTGACTTGGGCTCAGTCTGATGGAGGCTGCAGAATACGGAGTGCAAAGTGCCGCCTCTGCCGACCTCTCTCCTCCCAGACGGGCTGCTCTCCTGGCTGCGCCGCCACCGGGAAGATGAGATGAATATGTGGTCGTTTTCTAGTTTCTAACACTTTGGATTTATTACAATCAACAAACTAACGTAACGCTACTCGGACTACAGCCCCGGTTAACATCAGTGGCCAGTAAACACAGATGGATCAGCTCCACGTGAAGGTAGCAGTGTTTCAGTTGTTTTGGTATTTGCCCTGCTGACTGACTGACAGGCATTACACAGGAGTAAATACAATACAAAATATAATATAAAGAATAAATTACAATACGATAAATATGCCAAACTACTACAACTAAAATATAAACATTAGAGATTGTACGGACCAGTTTACAGGTGAAATACTGCTCCCTGTTTCTTTAGAACAGGTGGCTCGGAATTATACACTGAACCTTTAACTACCAAATAAGCAATGCAGATAATTGTGGACAACTTTTGACTTGTCTGTGCACTCTCCTCTCAAGTCGTGTTTCTGAATAAAATCTTGAAAAATTATTTAATTTCATCCTAATGCTCAGTGCACAATCCCCTCTTTAATATGGTTTATTGGTCCACAATTACACAATGTCAGCTTAATTACCTAAGTTCTCAATGAGAAATGCTGAACATGTTAGAAAAATGTGCCTTGCCTTGATTTGCCACCGGTACATTTAAAATCAGTAAGGTCAAGTCTTCTGTGGCCTCATTTGTGTTTTAATATTCCTGAAAGCACATCTGAACAAAATAGTGAGGATCTGTGTTAATCTATGTATCATCAAGAGACGGCCATTGTATTCTGGGGACATGTACAGACATAACTTAAAGTTAATGAGATGGACTTTATTTGCACATTTTCAGGACACTGGCTTCACCTTTCAGTAACACCAGCTTTGCTGATGCCTCATGAATTTGAAGTTTTAAGAATTGCTTTTTTTCTTTTTTGTAATTAGAGAATTGTGATCATAATCCTGGGTTTATCATCAGAGTGATGAATTACTTTTTTCAAACTGTAATTGACTGCTCAGACACTTATTTTGACAGAGATTGAAGAAGTTGATCAGTGTGAATACAAATAATACCTGAATAATACAAATAAAGTGTTGTTTTGCTGAATGCTTGGAGTGTATACTTAATAGTGTATTTGTTGCTTGATTCCAAGGACGTTTTTCTTTGTCTGCAAACTGTACATTTGAAATGTAAATGTTCCTCATTGGTGCAATGTCATTGACTTTAATTGTCATAACATAATGGCTATTGGCTTAAAGATAAAACAAATCTTCCAAGAAATCCTTAGTCATAAACTGGAATCTAGACACATATGAAGGGAGGTCGAAAAACCAACCTTTGTATTGTTGAAGGCTGCAAGAGTTATTTTCTCCTTCAGTCAGGTGATGGATTTATTTTTGTCGTCATGCTCATCTTTGATTGGGCCACATCTGTTACCCATGAGCCTCAGTATTAATGACAGGAATGCCCTCAAGTGTTTTAATTCAAGCGTATCTGAGTGAAGTCCTACTTATGGCTCCAAACTCATTACTTTACATGTAAGTGACGCAATGATTTTGAAGTTAAAATGTGGCCTGTCACCATAAATGTGATGATTATACTTAGTTCAATGTAAGTCGCTCTGGATAAGAGCGTCGGCTAAATGACCTGTAATGTAATGTAATGTAATGGTGTTTTCACCCATCAGGTAGCACCTGCAAGTCTTTTATTTATTTAGTTCAAAGTGGTGAAAGTCATTTGATCAACTCATTAAAACATCATTTGATACAGCAGCCACTTCTCGTACATTCTTGTTTCAATGTGGAATGTTTTCTCGACTGCAGCTGCCAAACATGGCCCTATTAGAGCTGAATGTAATATTCATGTGTTTGAAATTGCTAAACACCTACACTCATCATGTTCATCTTTCAGGTGTTCGTCTCAGCATTTTTGCATTTCAATCTGTCTCTGTAAAGGCCCTGTCACACATATCCGTATGACAGAAACGTATGCTGGCGCATACGAAATATCGGCAATAGGTTGATATAAATTAATGGTATGTTGTGATCGTTTGAAGGATGCAGATGTTACGCCAAACATGCCAGACATACACAGTTCAGTATGGCAGAAACATATGCCGGTGTATATGAAAATTAGCTCAAAATGAGTCAGAGTTCAAATACGTCCAACTTTTCCACAGCGGTGTTGTAGCTGACGTATACATAACGAATACATAACAAATTATTATACGTATGTCAAACATTGATAGCGTATCACTTACTTATTTAAAAGGTATCAGAGCGTCTGGCCAACGCAGTTGGAAAAGTGCCATCTGGTTCATGTCATGCTGATGCTGGAGAACAGCTAGAATGCTGAACGCTAGCTGTACTGTAGAAACACGTTTAATAAGTTACTCCGTCGTCAGACATAATGTCAACATAGGGTAGGAATAGGGTATCCACTCGTTATCAATACATTGGCTGTAGGGTTCACAGTCAGCCGACGTAGTCTATATCTAACGTACCTCTAACGTAGTCACGTAGGTATTCACGTACGTATTTACGTACTATATTTACGTAGGTAAGTATTCACGTACATATTCCGTATTCACAAATGTCTAACGTCTGCATATCTTATGAAGCACACGTCGGGTACGTCCGGTAATTTTGAACATGCTCAAAACATCAGCGTTCAACAACGCACCCCAGCGTAACACCGCCTGCTCTTAACAAATACTACTTATACCTTACCTTACATCAACGTACACCAGCGTCTTGCCGATATTTTGTATACGCCATATTTTTGTATATCTTATGCATTCGTTGGGCATTCGTCTGATACATTTTGTATTAGGAAGTGATGCGCTAGACATGCGTATCTGTATATGTTCACTTTTCCGATCCGATGAAAAGTTGGACGTATTTGGACTGTGACAAATTTTCGTATGCGTCGGCATACGTTTCTGTCATACGGATATGTGTGACAGGGCCTTAAAGCTGTAGCTTAATCTGCACTTGGCAATGAATTGGAGCAACATGAAATAGTGTGCAAGTTAATAATTAATAACTTATTAAAGATTCACTGATATCAAATAGCTTTAAGCTAGCTGGACTGACTTTTACTGCATTCAAACGGTTGTGTCAGACACACTGATTTCATAATGGATCATGTTCCTTGAATGCAATGAAAAGAAATTACTTTAAAAAAGGCCTACTTTTATTACTTAATGACTTAATAAACACCCCACACACTCACACACACACACACACACACACACACACACACACACACACACACACACACACACACACACACACACACACACACACACACACACACAAACACACACAGTATTTTTATGAAGTCTTTGATAATGAGCTATGAGTTTTAAAGAAGGCTTTTCACATCTTCCATACATGTTGGTACCATGTCATTCCTATCATCACAGTGCACCTATTGGATGGATCTTTACCAGATGGGTGTGAAATCACCATGACGTGGGCTGCTTGATACTGACTGTAGTAGACATGTCCTCTTGAGCACACCAGGCTGAAAAAGACCAGTCATGGTGGAAATCATGTCTCTGACCGCTGCCTTTTTAAAGTAGCAGACAAGGAAATCCCCCAGAGGACTGAGAAGAAAATAAAGAATGCAGTTGAGCATTTTGTGTTTTTGAACTTCACTCTTTTGCTATAACATGTAACTTCATGCTTCGTAAAAGACTACGCAACCTAGCACATATTAGATTTTTGACTTCATCTGTGTTCCCTGGAGCATACTAATCTTTTCTATACTGATTCAATCTTTTGCGAGTTGTGCCGGGTCTGTACTGGTACATACTTGCTTCAGGAAGTAGTCATATGCCTGCACACTAAGTGCAGCCTTTTCATACAGGGCTTAATATATTACCAAACTAAATGCCAGCGATCAAAATGAAGGCATTACAACCATAAACCTGTACTGACTAAGGTTAGCTTGCTTTAAGCAGTGCAGGTGTTGACTGGCAGATAGTTTACTGACACTGTTCAGTACACAGCAGCCCTATTGAACAGCTTGCTGCAGATACCAGCTCTCTGACAGACTCACTGCTCTCCACACTTGCCGTACATGCTGAACTTAGGCCCGGACGCTGAAGAATACCGGAGAGACTTGTTGGGGGCTTCAGGGCTCGCTGGCTTCATTCATGTACCAGACAGTGGACTCAGTGCTTGTTAGCCTGCTACTATTCCTGCTGCCTGTGGAATTTGGAGAAACTCGCTGCTGTAGTTAGATTGACAGTGTTTAGTGCCTGTTGGTGTTGTTTTGCATTTTGTTTTTGCATTTAGAAATAATTGTATTGTCTCCGGGTCATTTCTTATTTCTGCTACTGTCATGATACAATATACAAACAAAGTACTGTAAACATACACGAAGCATCAACACAATTATCAAAGTAAGTCATCAGCTTTATGTAGCCTAACCTTAATATTTGGAGAGGATAATGAGGCAAAGTGTTCACTTCCATTCAATGCCTGCACGTCCTGTTGGTGTGCCCTGCACTCTTATGGCTTAGTGAAGTCTGGACCTGGGTATATCGAGCAACATACTGCAGCACTAAATCGTCCCGGCACTACTTTGTTGCATGACATCATAGGATTAATTCATTTTCAAAATACTCTAGTTTCTTATATTATTGCTTATATCGGTTATCTTTAGCACATGTGAAGTAAGTACAGACACAACCTGCACAATGTAACCCTATCTTAGGAGTTTGATGTCTCTGTTTACTTGCACATTACTACAGTTTTGAGTACACACACACAGCCTCAATGCAAGTCCACCAAAACTTAAAAACGTATTTATTTTTATTTTGTTTTGCTGTACTTGCACGTCACTGTCATATTTTACATTTCAGAGGTCTAGCACTGACTCTCCTGTGTTCTACTGCTAAACCTTTACAACAAACACTGAATGAGTGGATAGGACAGTGATGTTTGATTCTTCCACATGTCCTTCAAACAAAAGAAGCTCCATGAGTCCCTCGTTGACTGTCCTGATGCTGAAACTGAAACACGTCTCTTATCCAAGCTACCCCAATCAGCATCAAGCTCTTTAACTTCCTCCAGCTGGGTCCAGCCTTGCTCCACCCCCCCCCCCACCCCCAGTAGATTCCCCTACCCTGAGCGAACCTCCCCGAGCGACAAGGGGGCCCAGGTGCCATCACTGATCGAGACGTTGAGATAATTTGGCTGCATGCGTCCTAACACACACACCCTCCGCACATCAGGGACAGAGAGGGACTCTGGACATTAAACACTGTCTCATTAGGTTTATTTGGAAGAGACAGAAGATCTAAGGGGAGACGGTGTAATGACCAAAAACATCTGATCTCCACCCACTCCAAACAAAACATCCAGGTAGGGCCCAGGGTCAGGGCCAAAGTCATGTCACGCCTCCCTGCCTCTGAAGGACGTGTGTGTGTGTGTGTAGGGGGGGGGGGGGGGGAGAACAGAGTGAGGGAATCCAAGTTCAAGCACTTAAGAAGAATGGGGAGTAACAATGCAGCATACTTTATCTTTATGTTAATTGGGTTTAAATGAATGGCTTGTGCCTCCTTGTTTATGAGCTCCTGCAGGATTTAAGCTTCTTGAATTTGTGCTAATCAAAGAGTAACAAAAATAATCTGCACCACCTCCTCTAAAAATCAGCCTTCTCAGCAGATGCTGCCCTGTTTGTTTGTAAAGCAATTTAACATGATGGGAGAAAGAAAGAGGATGATGTTCTAACCAGTGCATCAGAAAGATTGTATGCCACCCAAAATGGTCAGCAGCTGGCTACCATTACCCAATTAAATCTAAATATCACAGACAGCTTTTTGAATTAGGGACATTTCTCAGCTCATTAACATCTCATGAATGTTAAATCACCAAAGCAAATAATTGCTTGGTGATGATATAGTTTGCAATGTCATCATCTAGATGTGGTGCTTTTGTTTAGCTATTAGATTTGTGATCTTTGTGATGTTTTATGAAAGTTAACATTGTCGACAGATGTACCTGACTTTAGAAAAGAGCGTTGGTTATGCACTCAAATCAAGTGTTCCTGCAGTCAGCAATATGAGATGGACTGTATGGGTTTGAAATGGCCCAAATGTCAGGCATCAGTGAAAAGACAAAGGAAAACGTCATCGCTGTGGTTTGATCCCAAGACCCTCAAAGAGGGTTGTTTGGGGGGCCTGATTCATGAGGTGTTGGATGTTGGAGAGATGGACTCAATGAGGGATGATGGTACCTCTTCATGGTGGAGAGGAGTGCTGAGATCCGCCTCCCACCCACCTTCTCCCCCATCTCATCCCAGCTGGACCCCAGGTGTGCAGCAGCTGAACCACCGAGGCCTCTTGACCCACGGCCTGTCCACAGCTCAATACACCATTATCCTCTGCAGCTGACCTGAGCACTGTGGCCACCTCACTGTCTATGGTCCACTCCAGAAATACAATAATTGGTTTTGGTTTGGTTTACACAAACATTTATCACATTTATTTGATATGAACATCACAGTAGCATTAGAATTGTGACATACAATGATCAGATGCACTGTGTTAAGTGTTTGTGTCGAAACGCTTATTTTGCAACACCTGTCCACAGCAGGCTAAATATATCCACAAAGACACATACACAACTATACACTCACAAGTACATAATATAATAATAATAATAATAATAATAATAATAATAAGCTTTATTTGTATAGCACCTTTCATACAAGAATTGCAGCCCAAAGTGCTTCACAGCAAAAACATAACAATTAGTAGATTAGACAGAATAAGAGTATTTACAGTACAATAATCACAGTGTTGATGTAAATGAGTCTGAAGTACCATTACAAAAATAGCAGAATTAAAATAGTATAAAATAACATTGGCACACCATTCTTGTAAATGTTTTAAACTATCATATTTTGAAAGTATGAGATCAACAATGGTTCAACTGGTTTATTCCCTTTGCTACCCATTATTTAAGTTTACAGTGTTGACCTCTTTGTTGACCTTTTAACGTATAAAGCACAGACGTCTCCGTGAGTCCACATTCTTTTGGCAGAATCTTGGTTAAAGCCCGCTTCATAAACAAACCCCTGTTTGTTAAGTTTTATGAAACCTATCGGTTAAAGCCAGTTTTTCTCCAATATATTCTTTAATCTTTCACTTTTCCACTAATTGTGTAAAGAACATGTAAACACATTTATCAGAGAAACTTCCTCTTTTTCCCGTGGTAAAACAGTCTATTTGATCTCAAGCTTTTCAAAAATACACACTCTGAAAATGTATCCTAGTTACCTTTACACAGTAATAATTCACCATTAAAAGGCTAAGATAAAAATATATGAAATATCATCATTAAAAGGCTAAAGTAAAGAGATATAAAATATCACTATTAAAAGGCTAAAGTAAAGAGATATAAAATATCACTATTAAAAGGCTAAAGTAAAAAGATATGTTTTCAGTTTACTTTTGAAGATATTGAGCGAGCTTGCCTCCCTGATGTCTGCAGGTAAAGAGTTCCATAGCTTTGGTGAATAATTGCAAAAGGCTGCATCCCCAATTTTCTTTTGGATGTTTCTGGGAACATTTAATAAACCAGTAGTGGATGATCGTAATGTTCTTGGGGGTACATAGTTTATTACAGAGTTGGCAATGTAACTTGGTGCGGTTCCGTTTAGGGCTTTGTATACAAGAAGGAGGACCTTAAAGTAAATTCTAAAAGTTACTGGAAGCCTGTGTAGAGCAGCTAACACTGGACTGATGTGGTCTCTCCTCTTGGTTCTAGTCAGCAGCCTCGCTGCAGCGTTTTGGATGAGCTGAAGTCTCTCCGTTCTTTTTTTTGGGAGGCCGGTAAAGAGTGCATTACAGTGATCGAGTCGGCTTGAGATAAAAGCATGGATTAGTTTTTCAGCATCCTTTTGATTTATAAATTGTCGGATTTTAGCTATATTTCTAAGGTGGAAGAATTATGTTTTTGTCACATTATTTATGTGGGATTTAAAGCTTAGATCTGAGTCTATGATAACACCAAGACTTGTAACTTCAGGTTTAATCAAAGGAGTAAGTTTCCCCCTGTTAACAAACATAATTTCTCTTTTTGTTACAGGACTCTAAAGGACTTTAATTTTAAGAAATTATTGCTCATTTATTTATTTATTGCTGACAGACAGGTGGTGATGGACTTAACAGTTGTACACAACTATACACTCACAAGTTTGCCTCAAATTTGCCTTTACTGAATAATTGCACAAATGGGCAAATATCCCCCCCCCCCAGGACTATTTTTAGACACTGATGGATGACCCGGGTTGGGCATCAAGCAGGTAAAGAAGTTATGATGATATCCTGAGCGTCAATCTAAATTCATCTTTAATGTGACTAAAATGAAACGTATAAAAGGGTGTATCATTTTTTACCTTCATGTATCAAAGACCCTCCTCCCTCCCCGTCCTGCATAATTCTTCACTGTCAGCACTCCTCAACTGATATGTGAAGTGAGCACCTGGTGTGTAAAATCACAGCACCACCCTAACTTATCAGTCCCAGTCAAAAACCAAGCTCATGTGCGCTTGTTCTTGTTCTTAGACGCGAGACGGTTTTTCTAGGAGGAAGGAAGGATTTGCAGATGGCTGTTTTTGTGTTTCAACACATTTGGAGTCAAGACTATCCTGCCGCTTTGAAAGGTTCTACCCATTAAGGTTTTTATAGGGTTTGTTGTATTGGGGTGACTTTTGGTGACATGACATTTCCCTGAAAGGTTAAAGGTTGTTGACCAAATGTCAGCAAACAGGGGAGGACAGGCAGATGGTGAACTGTGTTTCAGTGCCTCTGCTTCAAGAACATTGATCTTGTGAGAACATCTAATGAACTGTGATACCAAAGTTTAGGCTTGAAACTATGCAGCCCTGATAGTTTTGTAAGATAGAGTAGAAATGATGGGTTAATTCACTTCAGTATTACACATGTAGAATTCCCACTACAGTTTTTGTGAATTGTTAAGATAAAAGAAACGACGAATAACTGCTGAAGTGAGATAAGATTTGATCTTCAAATGTAATGATCAACTGTCTAACAAGCATAAAACACAACTTTAGATAAAAAACTAAACAGCATGGGATGAACTCAGAAACAATATCCAGTTTAAATATGTGTGCATCCAATTTGTTTACCAAATAAAAATCTTTCAAAAATCCTTTTATCCTCTGCAAAACATGGATTGATATATTTTGGAGGCAGACATTATACAGACTTTGAAATACTTTAGAGGTTATTATTGGATGGCACTAAACATATGACACCTATAATCCCTTTGTTAGTCAAAAGCCCATGACATAGCAGGATTACCTGAAAGAAGGGTCAGAACATAATACACGACCTCTGTGCTCCAACTCCAGGACAGCAAACCCCAAATGTAACAGAAAATGGAGATGACATACTGTGGAATAATAAAGCAGAAAAGGGTATTTGATGTCAGTTTATATGAGTATGTGCATGCATCTGTGTTTGAGTGATGAGCGGTGTGTGTGTCTGTGCAGCGTCCCTGCTGTGAGCCTAATTAAAAGGCACTGGGTGCAGAGGGGCTGCTTTGGCGCCCAACCGAGTCCCTTTATATCCCTGCTTTCCTCCCTCTCTATCCTCTGCCTTTGATTACCATGGAGCACTAATGCCCCTCAATCTCTGCCGCACATGTGACCCCTCTGTGGCTAAGAGGAGGAGAGGAGAGCACCTTTCCCCCGGCTTCAGCTCAGGGTTAGAAAGTCATGTTTCGCTTTTTCTCAAACTGAAATTAAATTTGACAAAACATTGACTGAGACGTTGGCCGAGTGAGTTATAAAATACTGTTGTGTGAATCAGGAGTGATTGTTCATATTTTCCCTCTGGGCTGCCATATTTCATTTAATCAAATCCCAGCCAGCTGTTCATTCTTATTTTTCTTTATTTGTTTCCATAAAATGATATGTAAGTTTGCCTCATTATTTGTACTTGATCCAAGGAGAGCGGAGCGCATGGAAACTGAACCTTCTTCACAGATTCACAGAGGTGAACATCATCCATTTTGACACCTCAACGTGTGTTTACAGATGTTGTTGAGTACTGCTGGGTATGTAGGAAAAAAGTTTGAATAAAGATTTAATTGTCTCCAAAAGGAATCTGTATGAAGTCTGATAAACTACTTCCGGTGATGTCACTTGAGTCAACGTCATTTTAAGACTATATGTTTTTTTTAAAGTCTTGAAGAGTTTTAGGGAAGTGAGCGTACCAGCTCCACCATACCTCCACTTTTGCTTCAGAAAAACAGTTTGACGCTGCATCTCCTAAAAATCATAATTCTGTTATCACTCAAAACTGAATTTTAAAGTCTTCTTGACTCTGTGCGTACTGTTTACCAGACAGCATGCCCGGCCTGGATGATGAAACAGAGGCCTTTGGGAGGTTGCCAATAACAACCCTTGCCACTATGCACAAAAAAACATACACTTAAACACACACTGTGGCCAATTTGAGTTTATCCTAGTGTGGAGTAAGGGACGTAATCCCCTGCTGTAATTGCATTCGGGAGGTTTCTGAGTGGCTTGATACACCACTGAAGCCACTTTGGTGCTGAAAGATGCATCTCAGGTCTCTCCAAGGTCGGTACTTGACAACATATGTCTCTCAATTCCTTAATCTCTCTATTCCCAAACAAGATGGCTAAAATACATCAGGGCTGGTAATTATTCAGCCCCTGTGATGCGGCTCTTCATTTGACATAATTTAGTAGCAGCTGAGTCGGGGACAATGGCAGACATATGAAAATTGACTCAACGAGAGAGAAAATGAGAGAAAGAGACGGAGAGAGTTGTGGAAGATGTGTTCATTTCCCACTCTTACTTTTAATTAAAGTAGCTTTTAAAGAGGTGTAGGGATGAATTGGAAGAGATGAAGTGTGTCCTTGGCAGGAATTACTGTCTGCACTTTGAAGGGCTCACCCTTTTGTAACTTTGGTACAAGAGAAAAGGGTGACTTGGAGAGTGACTTCATTTTGAAAGAAATGGCTACTATCACAGTTTACTCTAATGCAAGCAATTGTCTCTAAGTTTATGGATAACAGTTTGCAGAAGAATGTTTTTCTATGGTGACTTTGTATCAGGGAGGCACGCTGAGGGCTGAACCACTACGTGGCCCTGATTCAAACCCCGGTGTTGCCAGTCATTCAACCGACCTAGGTGCATTTGGGCAAGACACCGAATGCCATTAAGGTCAGGAGCAACTATTCCATCTCACTTTGAGCATCAAGCTCCAGATGTGTATTCATGTCTTCCTTATCTAAGTGACATTCCTAAACCTTTACCTCCCTTTTAATAATGTTTCTCACCTCTCATTGTCTAGTGCTACATTTCCACAGTCTCTTTATTAAGTCCAATGGAACTTGGAGCCCCTTTTGTTACGGTGTGAGGGACCCCAGATGATGCCCAACCCGGGTCATCCATCAGACCTGTCACATGTCCCCGCATCCCCCTAACTACTCCACAGCCCAAATCCCAGCATGCATATTCACAAGAGCTGGTGTCCCGTCTGAGGAAACCAAATTGCCCCACCCTGTGTATCTCTTTTCTTAGTCAATATTAAAATGGGCTAATAAAGAGGGGCAAGATTCCCCCGTGGTAATGGCTCCACAGAGACCCCTGACTAATTAAAGGGCTGCCCCTCCCAATGAACAGTAATCACTCAAGGCTTTGGGTTGACAATCACATGAGCTTCTGTGGATTAACAAACAAGCTAAGAGTTGAAAGAGATAACATACACATGGTGTTAGGTTGACAAGAGGAGGACCAAAGCTTTCTTTTCTTATGAAAAACGTTGTTACTTTACCTCCTTTCAGTAATGTTTCTACATCTTACATCTGTCTGGGGGAACACTGTCACTGCACGCTGATAATGAAGTACCCTTATTGTGTGAATTCAGGTAAAAGCCATAATTCTTTATTGATTCACCTATCAAATGTTATCACTAAGAAGCAGATGTGGATAAAGACAAGTGGGTTGAAGAAGGATTTAAAGTATAACACAGTTAAGACGGGGGTAGTATAAAAGCTCAAATCTAGAAGAAACAAAACAGCAATTAAGTGCTGTGAGCCTATACAATTTCTTTCAGTGCATATTGATGATATAATAAAGGTTTCTAGACTCAAAACTGACAGGAGTCTAGATATGAATATCATTATTCAACTTTAAGCCTTTCTACCTTTTAAACCTTTTGTATTTTAAAGTTAATTGAGAGTGTCCTCTCTGTTGTTAAAGATAACATTAAGATGTAAGCGATGTAAAGATCCAGCTTAATCAAATATCAGCTGGAGAACATTATTCAACTGTAAGACCTAAAGGGCCTACGAAATGATATTTCGTCAGTGTTATTGGCCTTGGTATATGATAGAGGTTGCATATCTATTGTGAAATGTGCCATATATATATTTTTAACATTGATGTATTCGTAATAAATCACGATCATAACAGCATAAAAATGACTTCCGCTAACAATAATGGTCGCTGCGCCAGGAACATCCACTTCGGTGACGTCACAAGTAGAATACAGCCGCCAGTGTTTGTCTGCGTTGAAGCGTCCAGCAAGGACTGCTGTCAATTATTACGAGAAAGAACGGACAACAAGCGATCGTCAAGGATAATTGTGAAGCGATGTGTTGTATGGGGATGTGGGGCCGTCTCCAAATCTAGCTTTCTGTGGCCAAAAGATGATAAAATGTCGCGTTTATGGACAAGACAAGTGCGTCGATGAAACCGACGATTTGTGGGCAGCACTTTGAGAGATTGTGTTTCGAACAAACTATGCTTGCCAAGGAAATGAGATTCAAAAAGAATTTAAAACTGAACGCAGGTGCTGTGCCTACAATACTGCCGAGACCCCAGCCAGCACAAGCCAGCACGCCGACTCAAATACGTCTGCCGGTGCAGAGTCCTCCACCAAAGAGAGGAGGAAATGCATTCGCCAAAAGGGAGAGAGCAAAGGTAAGCTGTGCTACTTGTTTACTGTATTTATTGTTTCAAGCATAAAGCCATAATCGGTCTCGGCCTACTGTATGTAACGATTTTACACCAGGCCCTAGCCAATATCTGTGTTATTGTTTGTAGTATTAATAACTTTAGCTAATTACACTTCATTAGCTTAATTAAGTATAGATTCAATGTTTATAACAGGCTTCCCCATTTTATTCTGTAGTTTGAGTAAAAGCGTGAGTCTATTTAACTTTTAACTATCACCCTATTATTACATAGGTTTTGAAACATTGGTGAATGAAGCCACTGACAGAACTGAGGATACCTGTATGATCAGCGACCATCTATTGGACATCCACACTGGGGAGGAAGCTGTGTGTACACCAGTAAGTATACATACTGTACGTCATCTGTACATTACAGTTGTAGTACCAGTAGACCTGCACATGACGTGTTAAACATACAATCACCACATGCATGTACATAATTCATATATTTGTTTAATTTGATATCATTGCTCTCACAATCAATTCAACCACATCTTTTATTATGAACGTATTAGATATTAACTTTACGCAGACATGTATAAACATGCAATACAATTTCAAGGTTGAAAGATTTATGAGTAAAGTTGTGTTTTGGTATATTTCAGACATGTTCAGAAAGAAATTGCTGTGCAGACGGATCCCCCTCCACGGACACACCACAAGTCCATGCAGGCGCGACCACGTGTCAGGTCAGCTGGACTGCAAGTTCCAATTCCAAGTTGGTTGTTCCAAGGTCAGCATTATAATATATGTATTGAAGATAAGAGAGGATATATATATATATATAGATAAAGAAAGAAGAGAGATAGAGAATATGAAGAGAGAGAGGAGATATAGAGAGAATAGATAGATATAGAGATATAGAAAATATAGAGATAGATAAGAAGAGAGAGAGATAGATGAGATATATATATATAGATATAATAAAGTAATAGTATATAATATATAGAGATAGATATGAGATAGATAGATATATATATATAATATAAGTGATATAATATAATATATATCATATAATATATAATCTCTCCTCTATCATCTATCTCTCCTTATCATCCTACTCATAATCTATATCTTCCTATCTTCTCTCTCTATGTCTATCTCTCTTATATATAATGTCTATCTCTGTCCTCTATATATATATATCTATCTATGTCATATATCCTATTATATATCTATCTATTATATCATATATATATATATATATATATTATATCTATATCATATATCAATATATATATATGTCATATATATATATATATATATGTCATATATATATATATATATATGTCATATATATATAATATATATATGTCATATTATATATATATATATATATATATATATATATTGTCATATATATATATATATATATATAGATCATATATATATATATATATATGTCATATATATAATATATATATATATGTCATATAGATATATATATATTCATATATATATATATCATATTATATATCATTATATAATATATAATATATATATATATGATATATATATTATATATATATATATATATATATATTATATATATATATATATATATATATATCATATATATATTAATGTCATATATATATATATGTCTATATATATATATGTATATATATATATGTCATATATATATATGTATATATATATGTCATATATATATATGTCATATATATATATATATATATACACACACATATACACTATATATATATATATATATATATATATATATATAATATATATATATATATATATATATATACATACACATATACACACATACATATTATATATAATGCTTGATTATAAAACTATATTTTTTGCAGAGTATGTTACTGAACTCTTGACCGAGACTCTACGCTTTGTGCCAAGACAATGTTGATGAGGAACCTTTCGAAGTCCCAGCTCCACTCAGCAGTCGGTGGAAGAACCAAACAAGAGGGATGTGCTTGTGCTGTATAGAAGCAGATTCAATCACTGAACTGACATTGTGTTTTGTTATTGACTCTAATAAAGTGCTGATACTTGAACGACGTGTAGTTGTCAGATGGAAACGTAGCACAGATCTTTTGAATGGTAGATGATGGCATTCTGTGGTTCTTACTAAGTATTCCCCAACAAAATCTCACCGGCGGTATGCCACATAGTGATACATTCTGTAACATACAAGATAATACATGTCAATGGTAATCACTTCAACCTTATTTACTTATTTATCTATGTATTCTGTAACTTTGCCAGAGTGACCATTCGACTTCCCAAAAATACATCAAAGTTTCTGAGCTCTACACATTTGTGCACACAAGTAACTTCCTCATTACGTGGCTGATCACCTGCTTGTTGTCTGTCTCTCTTTGAATACCTGTGGTAGGCTGTCTGCAACACCCAAACATCCAGACACTTTGATTTGAATCCTGGGTGATCTGTTATGCTGGTTATGTTTGCACCATGTCCCTCATATTCATTGAGTTCCTCCATGACATCCTTTTCTTGGCAGCAGCTCTTCAATTGCTTCCATAATGGTACAGTTTTCACATGTACACCTAAATGTACAAAAGAAGAGTGGTAAGGACATGTACACAATATGCAATATCCAGAAAAAAGGCCAATATTAACGTCATCTTAATTTCATACTATTTATATGCCTGTGTTTGACGACAGGCTCGTAAGCAGCTCATAAGCCTGGTATGGTCGTACGGAGGTCGGATCTGTCTAGTAGCAACTTGTTACCCGTTTCACGTAAGTCTCGTAAAGTTACGACATCGTAACTTCCATGAACATCTGGTAAGTGTTCCGGCTACTATAGGCAGCCGTGAGACGGTCAGTAGGCAGACTATACTTTATAAACCAGCGCTGTCCTCCGGTCTGTTTGTTAGCTAATAGCTAATGCTTTATATATAGCTCGTAATATATATATATCTATATATATATATGATATATATATCTCGAGTTCCTGAGTTAACTGCATTTTTACTCTTTAGTTCTTGAGATCCTTTTGCTGCCTGCTTTTCGGATATCCTCTGTTGATCCTGTTTTTGCCCAGACTTTACCTGTTAATTGTCTGGATGTATTTTGAGTTTTGTCCTGCCACCTGTTCTAAAAGTAAAGACTTTTCTGACTCACTCCAAGCCTGTGTCTGTCTCTGCACCTGAGCCTATCACCCCAACAGACCTTGACATTAAGTATCTTTCCCAAGGACACTTGGCTATGTTGACTGCAGGGGCTCGGGGTTAAACCACTGACCCTCCGACCACTTTACCTAATAATATGTTTGTTCTTTAAGATCAGGTGTGCCTTGTGATTTAATACAAAATTAGACGGAGTCATGGTCAATTAAAAGTACTACAACAGAAGCACTTATAAAATGTTGAATTTGTAGGCTAATACATGAAGCAAATGCCTTTAGTGTATCTTGAACATGAGATCAAATAAAAGACAGGGAGGAATGTGGTTCACATTTAGTTTGATTACTTCTTTCAACTGGCCAATCCTACATGTCCTGTGGTACAAGCACCTTTCAACAACGAGAATAAAGTCTTAATTTAATGACGCTAAAGTCATAATATTTCAAGAAAAAGAGTCAGAATATTAGGAGAATAAAGTCGTTATTTAAAGACAATACAATCATAATATTTCAAGAATAAATCGACCTGCCCTATGGTCTGCTGTGCATTATATTATTGATCTGCTGATATAGTAGTATGCCCTTCAGACTCAAACTGTTTGGAACTCGTTTTTAGTGACGCCATAGTACACTACGCTTCATCGGAGGTGGATAACTGAAAGTCACAGAAAACACATGTGATCAGGAATACATCTCACAATTGTGTGGCATATTGTCAACACAAATGTTAAAACTTCACACCTCCAAAAAAGTGCAGCTCACAGCCGCTTCCCGGATCGCATTCTAGCGGTTCTTCAAATAAATGTTACTTTTTGTTTCAATTGGAGCGAGGTGGTTCTAAATATGGAGTAGGACATGTCCCCTGCATCCTGCACGTCCTAATGCTGTCTTCAATAAACCACCAAACCATGGACGGTAGAGACCATTCTGCTCCTCACAACTGATGATGATGATTGTTCTTCTTCAATGCCAGTCAAACTGCAGCGTGTATGCTCTGCTCATCCAACTGAACAATCGGACAGACACTGCGATCACATACACACACATCCAGTTAAGACGTTATCTAAGGAAGTTTATTGGCACAAATATCCAATGGCAGCATCTGAAACTTGTCCGGTAAAAAAAACATGTCTGTCGTGGCTTGAACACCTCCAGTCATTGTAAACCAACTGCCTCTGATCTTAGAGCCTCTAAATAACGGCATGGCCATTAGAGCCACTGTCATTTCCTGAGAGGCCAACAATTAGTCCTTGCCGGCGGGCCAGCCGTGCTAATGGCTTCAGTGTGGAGGATATGAGAGCGTTGGTACCAGTGGCAGAGGAAGATCAGTGGGTGCTTGGAAAAGAGTCATCTCTATCCTAATTGCCATGAAAACTCCATCTAGTTGGGTTAATGGAGTGGCAGGAGGGGCTGGTGAACTTTGAGAGGTTTTGTTAAGCTGGCCCTGTTTTCTCTTGCTCCTGGCCAGAAGGGGTGAAAAATGGACACCAGATGGAAGAATCATGACATAGAAGGAAAGCAGGAGAAGGAAGGGGTTGAGCATGGAGTACGACTTGGCTGGCTGCACGAGCCTTGTTGTTCCATGTTGTTTGGCCACATGCCAAAGTATTATCTGAAATGATTGTGAACGTGAAGAAGGCTGCATTGTAAAACCTCTGCTGAGAGAGTTTTGAAATGTTCCAGGCAAAACTCTTTTTCCCAACAAAGTTTTCAACAAAGACATTTTAAAGTTTTGTATGAAAACAGAAGCAAAAGCAAACCTTGACTTTGGCACACACGCTATACCTGCTGTGTTATTCTAACCAATTTTCTGGAGCATGACCAGAGATGACACAGTTAACTAAGCAAGCCTGTGCATTTGCATCACAGAGACAGTGGACAAAATAAATGGATGGTGACTAAATTGAGAGGGAAAGGTTGTCAATGGGTCTGTCTTGTTGTGCTGTCTGTTAATCATTTCCAGAGCCCCTCTGGCTTCAATAAAGGAGAATAAAGGAATATAAAAGAACAATTTGGGCTGCCCCAGCTGTGAATAACCAAACCATCAAACCAAACAATAGCCCAGTCACGCTTGCTATAACTCAGCTTGTGATCTCAGACACGCCCCTCTCTCTTGCCACATCTTTGTTAAAGTCATCTGTCAGGCATATCATTTTCCTCTCCCCACCTCTCCTGCATGGCCAGATGGTTAAAATCCATAATTCACTGCCAAAAAAACTATTGGACCCCACTTCCACATCCTTTCATGCTATGACATTGCCCTGACCATGGCTCATTATTGGCCAGCAGAAATCCACCCCCTTAGTTAATTAGGCTCAGCTTTGTCGAGCCGGGGAGCAATAGCTTAGCGAGCTGGGAGGACGTCCCAGCACCTGGGGAGTCTACCTGTTACAGTGCCCGGCTCATCAGCCTTACAGAGAGGCAGGCGGGGATGGAGGGGAGCCCAGCTGGCCGGCCTGCACTGGCACTTAGAGAAGAGGCGGGGTGGTAGCCGCTGGTGCATGATGCAGTTGTTTTAGCTGCCTTGAGGGCATTTTAGGCAAGAGGTATGAATGTAAAAGTGCACAGATTTCCAATCTCTAATGTGTCCACATGTTTGTATATCTTGATAAAATGCACTTTATCCTTCTCAGGAATAAATAGTTAAGAACTCTATGCATCTAATATGAATATGATGAAAGTAAGAATTTATTTTGATTTTTATGGCTTTTATTGGATGAAAGGATTTTCATGAGATTTCGGATTCATCAGATAACATGTTGTGAAGAATGACAACAAAGGTGACTAAATGTCTGCAGGTGAGTCCTGGTGAATGCACTTACCAAGCTGTGACCGCTGCTTGCCATTGATTTCTTCCATAGAATGTGTATCTGTTTGAAGTTGGCTGCGCACAGCACTGTGGGAAAGCAATCAAGCTCAAAAGTTTTCTCCTCCTTCAAATACTGAGGCTGACAAATAACTCATCTTTTTAGCTCCAATCAATATGATGCAGACCTCTTCACTCTCGCATCGCAATATTTTCTCTCTCAAACTCTGATTGGAATGAACTCCAGTGTTTCAAAGGTCCACACACACTGATTGTGAGTGAAACAATCTTGTTAAATGGCGCAAGGTACTTTTTCCAGACAAGTCACATCAAAGTCTTGCTGCAGCACAGTGCACAGGGTCAGTCTCCAAGAAGCACTTGAAAATGGCAGCACTCCGCCATAGGACTGGAGGAGTCTAACCCGAGGGAGCAGAAATGTTCTGGAGCTCACAAAATGACTACCTACGATTGGGGAGGTGGGGCCACTTATAATACTAATGCACATTTAAATGACTGCTTTGCATTTATCTGCATTCATCTGAAAATAAAATAGTAAAAATAAGAATAAAATGAAATTGATATGAAAAGGTGTGTGGAGGGGAATTCATGAGATGCTAATTTGTGATAGGATAAATGACAGGTCCATCTTTTCCTACTTAATATCCGTGGTGTCGCGGCTAATTGTGCTTTTGTTGTGCAATTACCCAGAGTTTGCTCAGGGTTTAGATGGTCGGGCTGTGGGGTGCGGCTAGTGCTTTGTTTAACTTCCTCCCCTCATGGCCCTGCATGTAACTTAGGCCTCTGGAGATCGGATAATCCCCTGACTAAAGCATATTGGCTCTGTCACTCCCAGTTACGATGCCTGCTATATGACTGTCGATGTGAAGAAATAGATATAGCGGACACACAAAGATTCCTCTTGCTCTTAAAGAGGCACGGTTGTCTAGGTTTCAGCCATGATAGCGGGCAGTCCAAACCCTTTGAAGTTGGCTTTGAAGTTATGAGGCAATTGGAGGAAATTAGGAAATTGGCCGCAGGGTTTCCTGCAGAGCCGGTTTGTGAGAGGAATGATTGGACACAGCGCCCAAGAGGGAGACAGCGGCCATTTTGCTCAGGGGGTCTGTCTTTCTGGCCTGCACACTAAACGTATAGGACAGAGGCACCAATTATGGCACTTTGGCATATGGGCAGTAGTTAGCACCCAGCTCTCCCGATGGACCCTGCCAACTGCTCCAGGTTAGTGACACATGATATTCATTGCCAAAAAACAAAAACACCCCCCAATTACTGCCACCTCCTTTCTGGATGGCGGTTGTTTATCAGTGTATCAGATGTATCAGTGCAGGAGGCAAAGGCCGAGGGGGGAGTATCATACACCTGCAGTCTGGTCGGGATGCTGGATCTGGCTGCTTGCCTGCTTTCAGCTCTCTACTACCCAGCTGGGAGAGAGGGGTGGGGGATGCATCCGGCTGTCTTTACCCCAGCTCAGAGGTTCCCATGGGGGCAAACTGCAGCAGCAGACTCCAGAAGTGCACACGACCAGACCCGGTCACAGATGTTCCACCCTGGTGATGTGTGGAGACTAGTGGCACATCGCTACCTTTCTGAAGCCCGTCTGACTGCAGGTGCTGGCAGCAATCACGTCTCGCTGCTCAGGACAAGACAGACATTAACCACACTTCATCTCAGCTGACACTCATCCAGGGGAATAGCACTCACACCCTGTCATCACTCTGACAGACAAAGCAGCTGACAGGACAATGAGCTTCTGCAATGAGGCCAGAGTTTTCTTTGGACATAACATTCAGAATCAGGACCCCTTACCTTGTAATGCTTCCTCCTCAACCAGAGCTAAAGTTCCCCAGGCAATAGCACAAGCCTACATATCAATGTTCACACTGAGAGGAAAAATGTGCCTGATGCATCAACATGTTTGTAGTTTTTAAAAATAAAATATTCTTGATGAAATGTGATTCATGAAACATGCATGGACCGGGGTGTTGGTTGTTATTCAAATTGAATGAATCTAAAATGGTCATAGCTTTAGCATGGTATCAGACAACTCTTTCATGAAAGGTTCAATGTGTAGTTCCAAGACATCGGCTCGAAACAAGAATAGTGGGCAGTATTTCACCTCTACTACTGGGTCCAATCCAAATCATTAATCATCAGAACCATCAGTTATTAAAAAACAACTATAATATGTTAACCTGTTTATATTTGAGTTGTAGTAGTTTGTCATATGTATTGTATCCTAAGTTTTAGAGTATTTTAATGTATTATTTTTTATTGTGTATTGTGTTCTACAGCTATACATCTCTCTCTGCTAGTGTTGATATATTTACTGTGTATTTTATACTCCTGTCTGTCTGTCAGTCAGTTTGTCTGGCTGCCTATTTTGATAGTTTGTATGTTGGCTTGGGTCCCGGGTGGCAGAGAGGAGATTTTTTCCTCTGTGACGACATAGGACTGATTCACTCTGCTATCTGCACACTTCTAGTAGAAGACCCGTCTGTCACTCGGGCGCCGCACACGCTACTCCTGACGAACCAGCCTGCCGTCGACGGTGAGGACGAGGCGAAGATACGAGACGTTTTCTCGTTTCTGCCACTTTGGATTTAATCAAAACAAAGTATCAAACCTGCAGGGATGTGATGTTGACCCAGACTCTGCTGAGTCAGACAGCTGTGCTTCTTCTCCCTCTCTACTTAGGCAGACTGCAGCTACAGTGACTCACTATCACCTCTAGAGGAACAAGTGGTATTACAGACTGGACGTAGAGCAGCTAGCTGTTAGCATGTTAGCACTTCACTAGATATCTCTGCAACACAACACAGAGACGTGTTTGACATAACGTCGTCACTGTTACCTCTTCACACTAACATTAATTCATTGTTATAGCGTTTTACGTTTAAATTCTGGCAGATCTTACACATTGTACATTTAAAGTCTCAAAACATTTTAAGCAGTAGATCCCTAAAATATTAATGTCCCTGTGTGATCAGCAGTTAAGTTGGGGTGCTTCTGAGTAAAGATGAAAATGGCACAAATGTCCAGTTGTTTACAGAAATATCTGGTTGAACTGGGCAGCTTCAAGGTATTACTATATTTATGTGAACAAATGTGTCATGAAACGGAACTAAAAAAGTACACTCACTGGAGTGCAGAGAATGACTGATCATCAGAAGCACTGTGGGAAAGGAAAGTGGAAAGTAAATGTTCTCAAAGGGGTTTTGTCACCTATGAGAAACATTTGGCCTCTTATGCATCTTGTATGGTGTGTTCTGTTTCCCAGCCCAGGATGTTGTAGCGCAGTGGTTTCCCCAGGGGGGCTCCAAACAGTTTCAGGGGAGCCTCAGTGAATGAAAGTGAAAAAATATTACATATTTATGATTCCCTAAAGTTAGGAAGGATACGAGATGAATAAATAAAATCCCTGTTTTTGCCACAATTGAGTGAGATTCAACTCTTCTTTGTTTGGAAGGGGAGACACAGCTGGTGGAGATCTGCACTGCAGTGATTGCGCTTAAGTTCTGTTTCATGGCACACTCATACATAAAAATATATTAATACCTTATTTTCTGTAAACAACTGGACATGTAGCTCAACTGTTGAGTCATAATCATGATCCCATAGGCATCCAGGAATTGAGCGAAATTAAGCAAGTAAACTAAGAGGTGGTGAGGTCAGTAACTTTCTGTTGTTTCTGATCAACAGGTTTTACCTTCTAATACTGCATCCAAATCTGAAATAGTTCTCAAGGTGCCCAGACTATATATACTCATTTACTCAACTGAATGGATGTGTCAATCCTGCTGATGATGCTAATGCAAATATTAGCATGGTAGCACGCTAAACGAAGATTGTGAACATGGTAAACATTATACCTGCTAAACATCAGAATGTTAGCATCAAAAGGTTAGCATATAGCTCGAAGCACTGCTTACAATAATAATAATATTAATAATAATCATGATAATAATAATAATAATAATAATAATAATAATAATAATAATAATGATAATAATAATATTAATAATAATAATAATGATAATAATAATAACAATGATAATAATAATAATAATAATAATAATGATAATAATAAACAGACTAGTTAAAGTTGTATTGACTAGATGTCATGTCCCGTCAGATTATTTAATGTCATGTATTTATGGTTTAGTTCATGTTCAGTGTTTAATGTCTCTCAGGTCACGATATGTTAAGTTACCGTCACTCTTGTCTAGTGTCGTCTTCCACTTCCTGTTTTGTTTTGAAACTTTCCTTTTCCTCTCATTCCAGGTCACTTAACTTCCTGCCTTTGTGTGATGATAATGGATAATTTTGGATTAAAATCTATTTTTGTTTGAATGTCAATCCTGTGTTTTTTCGTGCTGTTGTTCGTGACACTAAGGAAGACAACATAAATAATTCTGTCATGGTTCATTCATATCACTTGCTTTATTTGACACCAGTGTTGGTCTGATGTTGTATCCATCCAGATGTACACTTGATTCAAACAGTAGGTACAAGTAGGGATTCAAGGAATCACACAAATATGGAATCATTTCAGTATTTTCTTTTGTAAAACCTGTGTGGGAATGTTTAAAGGATTTGAACTGGTAATGATTGTCATTGCGAGACAAAGTAATCCATCCAACAGGATGTTGACATTAATGACCCATCTGCATCCATCTCTGCATTAACATTTGTATGAAAGGCCAAACACTCAGCGTGCCACCATTCATCCTTCTGTTTGATGGATTTGCATGAAATTTGGTTTCATGCTTCAAACAGAAGTCCTCATGTCACTGACACCATGCACCATGCAGCGACCTGCAATTCTAAACTGTGGAAAACCACAACTTAATAAATGAAATAATATTCAACATTGAAAACATGTGTAATTTTACTGACTACTGGTATACTATATACTATTACTATTGTTATTACTTTTTCTGTTACTCTTGCTGTTCAGATTCAGATCCATCATGTGACTGTCGCTTGCCATTGATTTTTACCAATACTATGGTTACTGAAATGGTTTTAGAGAACAGGTAAATAGATTAGATAGAAGAACATGTGATAGTACAAACATCTTCAGACGCATCGTGAATCAGAAAATGGAAGCCATAAAGTCTTGAGATTTATCTATTTAAATTAGAATTTTTCAAGGTGCAACATGTTTACACAGAAGAACTAATAGTGTATTCACCAAGAACACGATCATCATAATGGCAGATCACATGGCAGAGGAGAGTCTTTACTGAGAATTATAAGTGTCTGAGAGGAGTTACCAGGGAGCATGCAATCATACACATATCTTTGTAGTGGCACTTAAGAGCTGCCTCATTATGGCTGGTTTATGACGGAAATAAAAAAATGCCATTTGGTGTTGAAGATAATTGCAACAACATTATCATCATGTGTAAGTTATGATTTGCTGTCTTCTTTATTTCTACCAACATATTGTTATCATGTGAAAGCAATGCTGTGAATATTAATGACTCACTTTCATGCAGTTTCCTGTTTCAGGTCCTTTTCTCGGCTAAAAAGCTGAAAACAAAAGGAAATAAAGTGCAAATCAAGAGTTAGTATACAAGTGTACTCGTACCTGTGTCTCACCTGTAATACACCTAAACTCTTCCCACACAATGTAACCTGACTTTAATGTTAATCACTCAGCTGAATACCTGGCTGTGGAGGTGGAAAGTCTGCTCTTGAGGAGATTGATTGAGGAATTATTGTGAGTGTGAGTGTGCATATGTATGTGTGAGTTTTTGAGTCACTGAAGCAGTACAGTCATCTTCTCTTAAAGCACATCCATGTGGCTGGATCAAACAAGATAATTTGACTCCCACACACAGCCTCGTCTGTCAGCAGCTATTGATCTAACACAATTCGCCATTTGTCCATACCATGCCCATATTGTACGCCCATTAGCACCGTTTGTGTGGATGTAGCTGGCACAGATGCCCCATGAATAGAAGACCCTTTGAAATGAGGAGGGACCGGAAAGGACTCTAGGAACAGGGCACGGGACGGGGGTCGTCACGGCAACTTTGTCAGCAGGCTGGCTCCCATTGTCACAGTGATGAAGCAGGAGGACAGGGTCCTGATGGGGGACGGGCATCGTTAATAGGAGTCACACTGAGGCTGTCAGCGGGGCGTCCGGGCGCCACATGCGACCATACTGCTATGATCGCACGTGCCTGTCAATGATGATATGTAGACTATGCATTAGAGCTATAGCATGCTTGAGCATGATTGAAGGTATGTGGGTAAATGTGTTCCATCCATATGCAGGCGCACACAAATGCAAGCACACACTTATGCAGGCTCATACATTTAGGGTTATAAATATAATTGTTTTGCATTGTTTTGCATTGTCAAGCTGGCACACAACTATGGACCCATCCTATACTGGCACACACTTCACATGCAGCTTCTGATCCTTTTTTATGCATAGTCTCGCTTGTGAGGCTGACAAAGGAGCATTTGAAACCGTGTCTTTCCATGAAGATATCGACATGCAATGTGTTTTCAGAAGGTGACAGCAGGAAAACAAATAACACAGGAGGAGTTTGGCTTGCAACATGTTTGATTATCTAACACATACTATATGCCTGCATTTATGTATTTGAGAGTGTGTGTGAAGTTTATGGTTAAAACAGTGACAGTAAGTCCATTCCACCTCTTTTCTCCACTGCACAGATTCAGAGCCTCCTGGGATGATTATTAATCTAATAATTAAACATTTATTGCCAACAGCACCTGCTCTCTCTCTCTCTCCTCTGGACCCCCGGGACCCCATCACAGAGAGGGAGAGAGGAGGAGAGCAAGAGAGGGAGGGAGGGACACAGGAGGAGCCAGAGGGAGGGGTTGGAGAGTGGAGAGCAGCAAATCCGAAGGGGTCATAATCACATTGCCGGATTCTTTTACACCGGCGAGAGGGTGCTTTTTGTGTGGTGTCAGACAGCGTGTGAAGTTATGTGATCCCAGAACAAAAGAAACAAGGAGGAAGGAACAATCCGATGCTGGGAAGGAACTAAAGGGAATCCCAGCGAGGGGCCCCCGAACCCACTCTGACATCTACAACTAACTTATCAACTAAACTTAATTTATTTCCATCCAGTTTTTCAAGATTTATCTTTTTTTCCTCAATTAAAATATAATGTTTTGAAACATTTAAATCAACTTGGGATCAAAGGGACAACTATTTTTAAGAGTAAAGAGGTAAAGCAGATTAGGCTTTGGTCTCACACTTTTAAAAGGACAGAGTGAGAGTGAAACCTACGGGGAGTGCGGTTCCCTCTGCGCGGCAAGATGCTGCGCTATCTGATCAAGACGCTGCTGCAGATGAACCTGTTCACCGACACGATCCGAAACCCGTCCAACGGCACCGATCTGTTCTTCAATGGCTCCCTGCCCTCCTTCAACGGCTCCCTGCTGGACTGGGGAAACTTCACCGGCTTCAACGGTAAGCGCAGGATTTGCTTTTGCATCCTCTCCTCCGTCCTCCCCTGCTTAACCTCCCACTGATTCATCTTTGCCCAGTCTGATGCAAGAGGGCACGTGTTTCAAAAGACTGAAAACTCTTACAAGGGGTTGGCTTTTGTGATGGTAATGTGGAGTTGAGCCAGGGAGGGAGTTGAAAAGCGAAAGTTGAAGGAGTTGTCATTAGAGTAATCTCATGTGAGGTGATTGGAGATGAATGGGTGCGTATGACAGTTGTAAAATCTGCTGGTGCCGGTGTTTAAGGAAAGTCTCTCATGCTTCTTGATTGCACAAATAAGAAGGCTGAAGTTATATTTAAGTGTAAATGACTTAAACTGAAAATGATCTGAACATTTTTTAATTGGGCAGGGTGCCATTGGATAACATTCTTAATCTGATTTTAAAATTCATCTACAGCCATGACTGGTGTCCTTGAGTAAAACACTGAATCAATAATTGTGTCAGTCTTTCTGAAGATTTCTGTCAAAAAAGATTGCAAAAAAAAGATTGCAGCACGCTGGGATCACACGCTTGTTTTAAGTGTTTTGTGGGCTGTGAGTAAAATGTGACAGAGAAGACAGTATTACCTAATAGCATGCTTTATGTTGCAGAAGCATGAGCGGCAGCCTGCACACTCTGTTAAATGAAGCTGGCGGCTGTCAGGCACAATGGACCGGAGCTGTCACATCTCCTTCACTTTTGCCACTGGGCTCTCCGTCAGCAATAGAGTTCAATCTCACAACACAGAGTTCAATTTCACAACACAGAGTTCTATCTCACAACACAGTCTCTGTTTTGCTCCAGAAGGAATTCATAAAATCCTTGTTTTTATGCTTCTTGTGTTTTACCGTGTGTCTGCACAGGCTTATTAACCTGATGTAATGAGCTGTCCCTGCTGTGCTCTGCTCTAATGGCAGGGCTGCATATGTGTGTGTGTGTGTGTGTGTGTGTGTGTGTGTGTGTGTGTGTGTGTGTGTGTGTGTGTGTGTGTGTGTGTGTGTGTGTAGTATAGGGTAGAGTTAAGTCAACAGATAACCTTGATGTCGGCTATAATGAGCTCCCAAGCTTTGTCTCCATGTCAGTGCATACCAACCAAAGCTGCATTGAGCCGCACACACACACACACACACACACACACACACACACACACACACACACACACACACACACAAACACACACACACACACACACACACACACACACACACACACATACACACACACACACACACACACACACACACACACACACACACACACACACACACACACACACACACACACACACACACACACACACTATTATTTGGTTTTGAGTGGCACCTAATTTCTTTCTTTCTTTCTTTCAATTCAGAGCTGGTTTTTAAAATCATCCATCTGCTTCCCAGCTTGTGTGTATCAACTGATGGTTATGAGCCAGTGAGAGGATTATTGTGTCTTATTGTTGTACGTATGTATGCAGGGATATTGGTGTGTATTTTATCACAGAGGGGAGTGAGATCTGCCTTTTGATGAGTGGTCAGTGGAAAGATAGATTTGCTTCTCTCCCTCTCACCCTCCCTCCTTGTACCAACAAGCTTCCAGCAGCAGGGATGTTGTCTGTATCAATAACACTGAGTTTATAACTCCTCTTTCATTGCACTCACACTTCTATTCCTTTCTCTCCTCTCATCCACCAACTCTAATGGAGTGTAGATTGAGCGTGGTGTTCACTCCGAAGATCTATCGCAGTCGGATGAGAATGTAAGCATGAGAGGCGAGGAGGAACAATGAATCTATTGAGAGGAATCTATCTGGTGCAGAGTAACATAGGCTGATATACAGACGTGCCTCGTGTGCATCTGTCTTCATATCCTGTGAGATCTTTCCCACAAACAGTATCTCCTCCCCACAATCTTTAGGGGACATCGATATATTCAGGCAGTTGAAATAAAGACGAGGGGTAGATGTAATAGTTCTACTAATCAATAATCAATGAGATAAAGTATATAAGCTTTCTCCATTGTAAAGGAAGGAAATGGATTGACCACATGGAGAGAATGAGAGGCAAACAATCACATCTTAATTTCTACCTGCTACAGAAATCAATGTATCCAGTTATTTAACTCATAAAAAAGGTCCTTTGTCATCTTTGCCCAGATTTGGATTGATATTCCGCATATTTTTATTTTTTTGCCATAATAAAGATGTATTTCGCCAGCCATTATGTGCTGATTCATCAGGGGGGGTTTGCTGGAGGCTGCTGGTCAAACCGAGGGTATCCAGGCGAGAAGCTCAATATGGAGGTAGTGGGCGGACAGTTTGTGTGGGTCGACCTGGTGCTCAGAGGGAGGCTCAATGGGAAAATCAATGCGGCCCAATAACCAATTTGGGAAATAATGAACAATTCACTCAAACATAGCACTATAGTGGACTGCTGGGGCCTGGCAAGTTTATGTTTTAGTTCTCTAGTTGTTCACCCTCTCTCTTCCTTTATCTCACCTTCTTTCTTTTCTCTACAGACCGTTCTTTTAGAGATTCTAAAGCTGCAACTGATGCAATGATGCTGACTGTTATCTGATTATATGACAGTCAAGTTAATCACAAATGAGTTTTGGGAAGTTCAAATCCAGTGAATTTTATTTATTTATTTATTCAGAACAAAAACAAAAGGGAAAACATGGGAGGTGAACATTTTAGGAAGTGAATTATTTTAAACTAAAATGTCTGTGCATTTCAATTACAGGAGTAGAAATGAGCTTAGCTTCTCTATTTCCCCCCAGACACACATCCTCTTCTCACACACTAATTTGTGCTGTGATGCAACTTCTGACTGTGGATATACATTCATAATCCATAAGAGTCTGCAGAATCAATACGTGTTAAGACCCTTGGGGAGCACGTGCACTTGCCAGAAACAGAGATATTAGTGAATAGATATCAAACATTTAAATCGAAGCACACAGGAGCCACAAAGACAAACATGGAACAAGTTCCTTATTATTCTGTGTTGCCAATGATGTGAAAGTCCTCAATAGAGTGGCTACTGTCTAATCTATAAACTTCAGGTCAAGTCCGTCTTTATGACTCTCAGGATGGATTAAGTGAGATACAAATATTAAAAGCTGTTATCGTGTTATTTGATAGTGTTGGGTTTGAAGTGTGTATGAGGTGATTTCCAGAAAAACTTATGATTCTGATGCTATAAGCCTAAATTATGTTTGTTTATGTGTGTATGTGTGTATGTGTGTGTGTGTGTACACATACATATAGGCATCTTTGCATTTAGACAGCTGAAGATGGTGATGTCTACTGCTGTGCTGTGTCATTGTATGTGTGTCTATGTGTGTATGTATGTATTGTAATTTATGGGCCCTAATGCAGCCATTTGTCCCTTTATGGAGGTCAAGTAGGCCCCCCTTTGCTCTATAAATCTGCCAGAGAGTCATTAACACTGTCTGCGTGAGTCTATGTGAGTCTGTGTGTGTGTACATATTTCCTAGCTAATTACTTCTAAATATTTCAATATGCAAATACCATAACCGTATACCCCCCCAACACACCCACAACAGTATTTGTGCAGAAGCAGAGCTGCTTGCAGAATCTTTATCAGTGCAAATCAACATTTTGTATCAAGCTTGTTCGATTTGCACACTGAATTCAAAAAGAGGCTCTTGGAACGACAGACGAAAGGCAACCACCGCGGTGCCCTGATGCCCACCAGGAGCTCTGGGAGGAGGGTTAAACTTCCTTCACCACCCTGTGGTGGTTGTTAAATGTGCTGGCTCTTTGGTGCTAACGGTGCTGTCAATCTGGGGCAGTGTGAATCCATCCAGTACCTGCAGAGGGCTCTGAACCTATAGCACAAAATGTAAAGACAGAGAAGACGATGATTAGACCAGAGCACACAGTCACAAATACTACAAGTCACATTGCTTTCCATTAGATACACTACATCCTTGTATCTGTATTCCTCATTTATTCATTGAGAATAGCTGGCTAGTAGAGATGCATTATTAATAGATTTCTAGGGAGCATTTGGAAAGACAAACATTCATAGTCAGGAGCCGAGCGCCGGGAGCCACCAGTTGTCTCCCCTCGTACTCACCTCAGCTTGACCGCCATCATCGAAAGCCAACAATTAGCCAACTGTGGCCGTGGCCTCTCTCAGTAACTCATATCACATACATTTAAGGCTTGGATGCACAAATGCACTGAGATGCACACCAATTCAAAGTCACCAGTTAAGCAGACGCAAACACTGTTTCACCTCTGGACCCCTTACTTCCTGTCAAAGCTGATTCCAGCTCCAGCGTGACGTCTGGATCATTAGATGTGACCTTTCTCAGCGTGCTGGTGTTGTGGCCACGGCTGGGACTTTGTAGTCGGCTAGAAAGAGAATGTCTGATGACCAGGGAGGGCTCAGAAGCGGCTGGCCAGACAAACTGTTGTGGAGAGCAGGAGGTGGAGGGATTTGAGCCCCCCTCACTGATGGCATCCAGCCAAAACAAACCCATTATTCTGGTAGGGGAGGGTCAGGACTCACACACAAGCCTGGCAATGAACTTGTCTATGATGCTCGATGGATCTGTTTTTGTTGCAACTCCTTCATGGTTGATTACCAGATCCAATATGAATCAATGGTGGTAATCACTGAGCACTTCACAGTTATGACTTTTATCAAAAATGTACTGACATGTGACTTTAAAACAAACCTGACAACCTGATGAAGAGGGAATAAATGAACAACCTCTGTTTCTGATATAAACTATCAGCACAACATGGTCCAGAATACTCATCTCTTCATCAGGCTCAGACTAGATTTACATTTACATTTTTTAGACAGTTGTTTTCCTGTGTTCCACCCACGCTTGGCATGAATCTGAATACATACAGTATATTGTTGTAAAATAAACAGATACAGATAGTGGCTTTGAGTTAGTCCCTGTAGGCCTCTATATCTTTCACCTTATCAAACACACTAATATAAATATTTTCTTATTATAGTCTGCAATCTAATCTTTTACTCTTCAATTATGTCAAGCTCAATGAATGGAATAATTTAGTGACGTAGTGGTAAGTAAAAAGATGGCTGTACTCAAGGTTGGTCATCATCATCATCATCATCATCATCATCATCATCATCATCATCATCATCATCATCATCATCATCATCATCATCATCATCATTATATGTGGAAATATGGAGATAGGTGCAATAAACGCTCCCTCATATTCCCAGTCAGACAAAGATGACATCTCCTCTCCTCTTCCTCACCTGAGCTACCTCATCTGTTTTTTTTTTTTATCTCCGGCCTCTCTGTCAATCATCCTGTGCTCCCCCCTCTATTTGCCCTCTAGCTCACTCACTTCAATTTTGTTTCAATTCACCTTGATTTATTGCCAATGCTGTTGCATAAACAGCATTGGCACATTGTGTGAATACCTTACAAAAAGAAAGTGAATTGCATTTGAATCTATGCGTATGTATTTGTGTATGACAGCATCTTGTCATATATGTCACTCCTCTAATTCTCCACCCGTTCTGTGCTGCTTCACCTTAGCCTCCAACCTCCTTTAAGAAACCTCCTCAGTCTCTTCCAGTAGAGGATGAATAACATCAGGCGGTCCTCGGCGGCACAATGACGGCTCAGCAGTCCAGCTAGTAGCCCAATAATCGTCACATCATCTCAAAAGTATTTTCAGCCGCTCGGCTTGAGCCTCACCATCACGGTTTTCATCAAGCACCGGCCCGCTGCATCCCTCATAAGCTTATCATCCACAATTTCGCTTTAAAGCCCCAATTTGTAGCTACAGCATGGGGTCTTCTATTAAATCACTGCTCCCCATATTAACTTGAATGGACCATTTGATTGTACAAGTTCATATAGATTGAGTACATTTGTATCCACTACATGCAGATACATTTTGGATTTTTTTCATTACTAAACACACTCATTTATTGTGAAAATAAAGATTCATCTTGAGAAAAACACTTTATTCTGCTTCTGTTCCAAGCCAAAAACAATATTAGCTATCACTTTCAGACCTGTTGAAAAGGACATTTTTGCAGTGCGTTCCATGCTTAGCTCCCTGTGTTGGAGATAATATGCAGAATTATGTACATAACCAAGCAGGAATGGAAATTAGGCAGCATCTGTGGTGAAGATGAAGACTGAAGGGGAAGGAGGAGGGAAAGGGAAAGGCAAGAGAGCTACTTTGTAAGCAGGAGGGAGTTCTGCATATGCTAATAGTGGCTTGGACAACTTCCTCCATCACAGGTAGGATTCTTCCAGGTGGTGAGCACAGGCAGATTGGATGGTGATGAAGATATAAGACGGTGCTTAGATTTACTCATAAGGTGCAGTATGGGGGCAGGAATTAGTGCTAGAAAATAGAAAAAAGCGTGGATCAGGGGGGCGATAACTCCCTGGAATTATAATTTTCTGCATGGCTCCTTCAATTTCAAGACTGTTTGTAGGAAAGAAAGTTGTGATAAACCACAAAGATGAGCGTATGATAATGCAGCTTTACTCCTGGGGTGGGCATGCAGTTGACACAGTTATTGCAGTGAGTGGGAATGTCGTCCTCTTCACTACAGAGATGGTACCATTCAGTTGTAACTGATAGAGAAGCTTACTGGAGGTCTTCATCTCATTTCTTTCATTCTCCCAGAACGTGTTTTTTTCTGCTTCAGCATACAGGTTTGTTCTCTTAATGTTATTTCCTGTGCGCTCTATTGAGAGAGGACCCAACAACTCCCGCTTCAGTATATTAAAGAGGCTGGCTGCAACTTTCATCCGGGTGCTCACGTACAAGGAGGAGGTCAATCAAAATGAGGGGTTAAGTGTGATGTGGACTCAGGGGTCACCAGAGAGGTCATAACCCCTAACCCATTTACAACCCCCTTTAACCCTCACAACATCTTAACTCAGTGTATTGAGTGTGATGACACAGTGCTTTTGTTCGTCACATCTGCCCTGCACCATTGTTATTCCAATCAGGGCAATCAGTTATGAGTAGGTGTCAGCACTGTCCACTCCACTGTGCATCAGTGCATTAAACGAAGACATATGTAGTTTGAGTCGGATTCAAAAATTGAGCTTGAAGTAAAAACATTGATGTACTTGATAAAATACTTGTGGCATTAAAAAAAACATTGCTTGCCTGAAGTCAGATGTTGCATCATAATTATGGACTAATAGCTGAATTTGTATGCATAGTATTTTTCTTTTCCTAGTTATCAGTTTTTGCCTATTTTAGACAAGTTGAGTTAAAAGAGACTGTCGGACACTTTACATTACAACATAGTGTAGTGAAGGAGGGAATTGTTATTTTTAAATGTAAATTGATTTTAGCATCTTAAGGTGGTTGTTCAAGTGAATGGACTGTTGGTGCAGTATAAATAATACTTGAGTGAAAGGACTTGGTTATATTGTCCTTGATACATACACATAGAAAATACACACGCTTACCTAATCATGTCAATGTCAATATAACAATATGCACACAGGTGAAATCACAAAAGTCATCCGTATAAGCATGACAAATCTCTCCCTCTCACACACACACACACACACACACACACACACACACACACACACACACACACACACACACACACACACACACACACACACTGTAATACATATAGCTGTCTCCAAAATCTATTTCACCTCACAACCCCACTGCCAATTATCTTCTGATTCCATTGGTTGGAAAGAAACATGCGATGACAACCCTGCAGTGTCAACACGATTGCTCATGCATGCCTATGAATACTAAGATATAAAAACAGTATGGTAAGTGCAGACCACGGTGGCTTTGTGTCCTATACCATAATATGTTCTCCTTCTGTTACCTAGAATGCTTTCAGCATATTAATTATAATAATAATAGATCATTCACAGACATGAGGATTTACATAATTATGTCAATGAATGATCATCAACATAATAATAAACTTCAAATTTTCTTTTTTTGTAATTCCCCTCTGAGGTCATTTCTGCAGAGCTTGGTCAGAGGGAGATACAAAAGTCCCTCTTCAGGATTCGTTGCTATTTGTACGGTAAACAGATAACATTGTGGAATGCAAGTGTACTGGAAACTCAAATCGCTTCCATTAATGAGATTTCTTTTTGTCGGACTGTATCACTGTTTCCTTCTCCCTTGTTGCCCTTGTTTCGTTTCTCTTTGCATCTAATTGAAGACTCTTGTTTTGGCTAAATCTCCCTTGGGAAGGAGCCCCTTGATTTCAGTGGGACTATCCTGAATGAATGAGGTCTAAATGTACTCAAAGTAGACACAATGACTGCTCTTTTAATAGTTGTACTGTTAACAAAAATCCATTAATAGACTTGTTGCATTCTAGAGGAAGACAGAAATTATACTCAGCAAGCTGCAGCAATAACCCGTCTATGGTATGATTTGTTCATTACTATTTGATGCATGATCTCAGTTTATACTTCAGTGTATCAGTCATGTCTGCCGATATTGATTCATTAGTTGAGACTGTAAATATGTGTGTGTGTGTGTGTGTGTGTGTGTGTGTGTGTGTGTGTGTGTGTGTGTGTGTGTGTGTGTGTGTCAAGAGGATACTACCTATGAGCTGTAGCTGAAGCAATCACTTGGCAATTACTGAATAAACACTAATTAATCAATACAGTCAGTTTGTGACCCGCCCTGACACACACACACACACACACACACACACACACACACACACACACACACACACACACACACACACACACACACACACATACACACACACACACGGCAAATACAATCGTATAAGTGAATTGACTTGAGAAATATTCACTGCTCCTCTTTATCCATTTACTCCCATCCATCTGTCTCCAAATGAGTAACACAGAGTAATTGTGACTGAAGTTAACTTTTAATTGCCATCGTATGAATATAATTATGTGCTTAGAGTAATGTTTGCAGAATATTCTAATGTTGACATTTATGATAATGTTGCCTGCGTAGGTTGAAGCTACATTCAGTCAATCAAATGTGAAAGTCTGACTTTGGTCTAATTAAAATGTCTGTAGAGTGTAAACTAAATGCCACTTTGATTACATTTGATTTGATTTAATCGCATTAAATAAAAACAGACATACTGACCTGTTTGTTGTCTCTATGGTGTTCTGTGGTAAGAAATCTTTTTCAATCAGATATAGTTTTAATTAATCATTGTACAATGCAATAATGCATTAGCATGCAGCTCTGAATGTCAGGCTATTATCCTTTGCCTCAATTCTCATCTATAGACTCCCGACAAAATGATTCACACACTGAAATAAATAACACAGCAGCAGTAATCAGACACAAGTAAACAATCACTGTCAGTGTTGTCAGTGTTGTCAACAACCCCAGACAGTGCAAACAACATTTCTGGGTTTTGTGAAAATGTAATATAACAGACAGACGGAAGGATAAGATGGACAAAGGGTCATTTACAGTATATGGAGAGTTTTGCCTTTGTTCTGTTTCAGCCCCATCCTCATTATGTGAGCAGAGACAAACACATTCAAACCTCAGCATCCCAGTCCGACTGTGGGGAAGCAGATGGCAAAATCTTTCCCCACCCTGCTTCTTCTCCTAAACAGTCGGGGAACTCAAACCAGCAGCCATCCTGTCTCGGGCTTGCTTCTACCAGCTTTCGGCTGTGTGTCACTCAAGGTGGAAAATATATAATTTTTACCACGTTACCATGTTATTAAAGTGATATTGAAAGCATTGTATGATTACAGACTCATTGCTCAAATGTCCTGTGAACTGCACCACACAACACAACAACATACATATCACAATCTTCTATGATCCATGGGTCCCCACCAAGTCAGATAGTCTGTATTGTGGTAAAGGGTGGATTCACCTCAAATTATAGAAAAATACATATTTCAACTAGACTTGATCAGTATCTACTGAAATAGTTCCTATGGACACTGATCCATGAAAAAAGGGACATTTGTTTTGTATACTTGTAATGTATATGTATATCTTATCTTATACATTTTATAATATGTATAAATGTCATTTTCTATATTGTCCATTGTATTGCGACGTTGGCAGAAATCTCTCAGACTGGTATCTCAAAACCATGATAAGTGAAACCAAAAGCATCTACATGGCTAGAATACACTGAAAGTAAGTGAGAAAATATGTGATTTAGAATTTGTGTGAAGTAACTCTTTAATGGTATAGTCTACGATGTATTCATCTATCAGTCATAGACACTACTTTACTAGTAAAAGGACAAGTTAGTCAAGTGTCAGCAGTTAATCGATGATTGTTGTGTTTTCATTTGTAACAGTTTGATTAATCTCTAAAATAAATGACATACTTCTTTAATGCTGCAGGTCTAACTCATTGATTAACCTAATCTGGGATTCAATACCAAACAGCTGGCTCAGGCTCAGAGAGCCCATCCTGAGGTGCCAAAGGAAGGAGTTGTACCTCAGTACAAAGCCTCCTTGACAGACCAGGACAGGTGATGGGAAGCTTGAATAATGGCTTCAGTGTCAAAAAGTGTCAAAAACTATTTTGAATGATGGATGGCTGAGGAAGAAAGGCCTGTCAAGGTGTTAGTGACAGTAAACGCTTAGAGTATTTTAAAATGAAAAGCCAGAATAAAAGATCAAAGATATGCACAAAAGCTACAGGGTAGTTGTTGGCAATGGAAATTGTGAGTCCCAGGCTCCTCCAACGACGCAACATACAGTATACTTAAGACACAAAAGGATGTTACTGGGTGGACTGGACAGTGAGGGATTTTCTTGAACAATGATGCCAGACTGTATTTACAGAAGGGGTCAGTAAACACAAACCCTGTAAAACAGATCATCAGATGAGCGTGGAGGAGCAGATGGGGACCATGTAGTCAATTCTCTCAAGGAGCAGAGGCCATGATGACTCCAATTTCCAATCAGCAAGACTCAGAACACTTCTCTGAGGGAAGAGCCGAGGATCTTTAAAACAAACACAGAGCTTCTCAAAGAGTCTTTCTCGAGCTTTAAGTGACAGAGCAGTTGCAATAGATGCAGTGTCATATGATGCTGTCAGTGGAAATATTTCACTTTGATGCTCAGCTTTACATTCTGTGTAAAAAACTAAACTTTTGACTCTTTTGCTCTCTGAACACAAACATTTTTAAAAGTTTTTTTAAGTTTTTCTGCTTCCTGTCATGCCACAGTTCCTATCATGGTCTGTTTCACAATAACATATGTTGTTGTTTAATTTCCAATGCTATCTACAACAGATAGAAGAACAGTTATTGTTTTTTGTTTACACTTTGAGATGTCAAGAGCATTCATAATAAACATATATCCTTTAAATCTCAGGATGATGATGATGATTAACATTAGAATAAAAAACTATTAATTCATCAACGTGCAGACTTGTGTAGAATGTCATCGAAATGCCACATTACAATAAATTCTGAATAATAAACACGATTAAATATATTTATTTTTACCTCTTGTAAACAAGTTCCAAAGGAAATAGAAAAAGCAGGTGAAAGAATGAAACAATAAAAACAACAACAAAGTGGAAGGACCGAATAGATGCTATTGATCAGTCTGAGATGTTCACGAAGCAAATTTGAAAGCGGCGATGCCTGAACCCTGAGGGCCCGACCTCTCTCTGCAAGATGAGGAGTAGTTGTAACAACCTGCCGGTGGATCATCGTGACCTTTCCTGTCGTTTAACTTGAAACAAGCGAGACCTTGATGGACTCGTGGCAGAACCTAGAGGCTATCTATTATCCAGTTTCCAGTACGACCTACATTGAATTAACTACAGGGACAGCAACAGCAACAGCAGCTCGCAACCTTCCAGTGTTTTATCTGGGAGGCTAACCTCTAGACCACTACCACTGTAACGTAGACAAAGTCTATGAATCAGCACAGAGGACATGAAACAGGCGCAGGATAAAGATCGTGGCAGAAGAACAAAGGTGCAGAGACAGAGTGACTACCAGCACACAGAGACTAAGGCGTAGAGAGGGTGTGGCGAGGGCCACAGGGCAACAAGGGAGACCGACATTTTCAGCCACTTTAACAAGTGTATTAAGATTGGCAGCTCTACTTGCTGCTCACCAGCCTTATTACCATAAAGCTATTTATTAGGCTGATTTCCCAGGCTGAGAGCAACAGCGACCAGGGAAAGGAGTGGAGGGGGTCGACGGCATGGGGGAAGGCTGGCAGAAGGTTAAGGGCAAGTCACCATGGAAACAGACGGAGTGTAGCTGGAGTGACTAGGAATAGTGGACGTCCATTTACAGGTGGAGGAGAGATACAGAGCACAGGGTTAGAGGTCGCAGATACTATCAATTCCACTGTGCCGACCTTTACATCACAACTGGTGGCTTTCCACAAACATATCATCACGTTCATGATAGTTAAATATGCCCTGACTCTTACAGGTGGAGCTTACAAAAGCTCAGATTCACTATTGGTGCACAGATTTCACAAGCAATTAGTCTCATTACGCCATCTTAAATTGCACACAGTTGCAACTCTAATCTACGTACACCCCCTGACATGCATGAACACTTCCTGCAAGTCCTCATTAGCACTAATCAGGGTCTTGCTGCTGCCCAGCAGGGGCAACTGACACCTATTTGTGTGCAGGCTTGTCCATGCTGCTCTAATACTGCTCACATAATGCCGAGGCAAGAAAGAGCACAATGGTGAGTGTGTTTATAGTGTGTGAAACAGGCTCCAACCATTCCTAGCAGTGCAGCTATTATAATCCACCAAATTGCTGTTTACAAAGTAGAACACATCAGCCAACAGAAATACAGTTCTCCCAAAATTGCAGTCCTATTTTCTAACCATATGTTACACTGTGTACTCGTTGTGTACTCTGTATTTCCCTAATTACAGCTGGATACATTCTCTTCAGGGCAGTGATTGTGTAGTTTATTCATTTAGGAAGCAGTTTATAGTGTTTCAGATGGAAAGTTAATGTTTTATCTTAGAACATTAAATCAGCTCATAGCAAGGTCATGGTCATCATCTGCTATATATGCAAACCACAGACCATAAGCTACTCTCATTAGAACGATTTTACACTCTCATTTTCTGCCATACAGTATCCTCGATGCACAGGTTTAACCATAATCCCTAACAATACAGGGCAGTTGTTAAACAGTAAATGTGCGTGTAAAAGTTGAATTATAATTATACAGCCAGAGCCACTACTATCTAATCCTGTTGGTCCACGGAGAGCTGTCAAGGCTCATATTTCTAGTAACTATTTCAAAACAGATGTTAAAGAACGTAGCATGGAGATAAGTACAGTGCAGAGAGTCAGAAGCGTAGGAGACTAGATGGTTGTAGTACGTGTGGGACAGAAATTAATACAATTTGAATAAATAAGAATACATTTTGGGTTGCCAAGTTGTGAGTGGCGTTAATGCAGTTATTTTGACAATCATTAATTCATTCTGAATATATCATTGATTTTGATTCAGATCTTTTGTAGAAAGACGGTCACACGTTCCTATCTGTCAATGGGATATTCCACAACATGGCAACCCTAAAGTTGTTCCTATCAAAGGCGTATAATTGATCTACAAAGCTTCAGTAAATGATTTAATAACCGTTCATTTAACTGATCAGTTTACTTAACATGAGATTGTCCTACTTGTCCTCATTTCTCCAAACATAAGCAGATGTTTTCTGTTGTGGGTTTATATTTCTATAAACATTTAAACTTTAAATTTAATAAAATTAATTGTGAACAAACATTAGAAAGCAACATAAGTATATTATATTAAATAATACTTCATTTAATATAACATAACAACTATATTATTATCATCAGTATTTTGTAGCAGCAGGAGTAGAAATAGTTTTATCTTGAAAGACAGATTTCTTTTGTTATTCAAAATTCAAGCAAGAAATAATTCTGACCTTTTACATTTCAACATATTCTTTTGAATATAATAGAATTGTTAAAGTTCTTACAGTACATTTTGCATGAACGCAGATATAGATATCATCTACACTTATCTACATTTACACCTCTCTCTCCCACCGGCCCTGTTAGGCTCATAACTTATTTACACTAATCAATGCCACTGGATTTTTGTATTGAACGTGTTGCTGAAGGAGCAGGCGTCCTGGCTGGGGTTTGAATGTGTGTGTCTGTAATTGTGTGTGTGTTCACATCACAAGCTCCATGTAAGCCCTTTAAAAATATAATCACTTTATCAAATATACATTACAGTACAAATAGTATCAATAGCAGTGACTAAAGACAGTGACTATAAGTTACTCACATGTTGGGTGAGGAAAGGCTGTATGCTACTTGAAGTTTAACCAAGAAGATTAATGACCCAATTACAAATATTCATGACTTCATTTCAAGACTAAATTATGCACGTCTCAACATTTATGTCTGAAAGTTTGGACAACTCAGAGCATATTTCTTTATAAACATTGTAAACTGTGATCTTATATTCAAATAAAACAGGTGAGAACAGCAGAATAAGACAAGCAGCTGGGTGACGCTGACCTCACCAGTTTGGGGAATGTGCATCCTTAAGTCCTGACAGGGGTGACATCATAGCTTGATATCACATCATGTGACCTTGTTCTGCAGCTGTGCTCACCTTGACACAAAGGACAGCGCTGCTCTGTAAAGACAGGAGGTGAGAAAGATGTGAGTCAGTGCAGCATGACGCCACCTCCCAATTAACACAAACACAATTGATTCCTGACCTCAGGACCTCAGAACATTTTGTTCAGATTTAAATACTTTCTAAGTTTATTTGCTTGCTGTTTGCTGTATTGCAGATTCATTGCAGGTGTTTGGAAGTGAATCAACTCAAAACCAAACATGACACAGAACTGCAGAATAGATAAATCACCAATCACCAATCAAAAGATATCTATTTTCTATTTTATAATAACAATTTAAATAAGAGAGAGAGAGGGAGAGAGAGAGAGAGAGAGAGAGAGAGGAGGAGACAGAGAGAGAGGGAGGAGAGAGGGAGGGAGAGAGAGACAGGTAGAGAAAATGTCAGGGGAACAGATCCTGACAGAGCTTCATCAAAGACAGAGGATTATTCTCATTTTGAGGGACAACAATTTGGAGAATTAAACAGGAGAACAATTTTTAGCTCAGATAAATGATTGGGTAAGTAGTGAACAAGATCAAAAGGTCTTCTTGATGTTTCTGCTCAGTGCGATGTGAGCAATACAAACTCAGAACCCTGGAGACCATGTCATGAATGGTCACCACTGCTAAGTAAATTGTAGAGATACAGGTATATGAACTAGGGCGACCTCCCCCTCTAGTGGATCTCAGAGTCTCTTCACTTTAACATGAAACATACACTGTTTCAAAAATAAAAGCTCTCTTCTTCTCTTCTCTCGCTTCTTTTCTTTATCTCCGACCTCTTCGGTGTCTTACAGACGACACAAACATTATGCACATCACAGAAGCTTGGCACATTGATAACATGAATCCTGTAGATCTATGGTTCCCTCTAGTGGCCTGATCGGCAAAGCTCGTCCTCATCACACTGGAAGCAACATATATACTTTCCTTGATGTAAATATGGAAGCTGGGCTATTGAACTGAAGAGTTCATTTGCAAAAACATGTATCTCTGTTTTTATTCATTTTCACACGTCATGTTTGTATTTTATTGTGTACTCATAGGAACATCAATCAAACTGGAGTTGGTGTATTTATTTAAAGAAAGGCCTTTATCTGTTTTTTCAAACTTATTCATTCCTGCCTTCAAAGCTTCTTAGCAATGTAACTCTTTATTGGTTTCAACATTAATCTCTTGAACACGTTCAGTGTGCCTGATGAGGACCTTTCTGACAGCTGCTGGGCTCATTCATGGATACAAAGTAGGCTGAGGGGGAAAGGTTCTTTGAGAATTCCCTTGGGGATATCACCCAGCCAAGACCATCCAGTCGCTGTAATGCTCACATTAAACACCAGATGTCAGCAACAGTAATGCTTCTCCTGTATACATAATTCATGCCTGAACCTGAACATTGAGAAATGAAGGATAAGAATCATGATGCAGTTTCATTTCAAAATGAGGTTTTCATCATTTGAAGAAATGTTATGTTCTCCTACAACATGAGAGAAACATTCCTCTCTGCAGCAAACACTCACAGAAGAGTATGTATAATACTAAAGACAATTATTAATAATCCATGGCTTTACATTTTATAAAGCCATGTGTGATAAATCAACTGGCTATGACAATGATAATGTAATTTCACATGTTATGTCATTATAATAGGTCTACAGATGTATCTGTATGTCTGTAGTTGCCATACAGTATACATGTTTTAATATTTAGATATCAGAGGGAACATTCAGCACAAAAAACAGCTGTATCCATTAAAAGATGTTTATGTGAGAGTGTTTAGATTTTGGGGTAAAGTAATAATAGATGGTATGTTCTTGTTTTACTTCAGAAAGCATGAAATGAATGTTGTGTTGACGTTTGACCACCGGATGGTGACATATATCTTTACTTAGACAGTATGCTGGAGTCTCATAGACAGAAAAAAGGGCTTTAACCAAAGATGTACCTACTTGAGATGTTGGCTAACATCTTTATGGCACGTGTCTTTTAAAGGTTTTACAGCTTCCTCAGTACGCATCATACACTCACCTATTCCTCCACGTCATATGATATTTCCTCATGGAACTGCCTGTGGTTTGGTGGGTTTTGTTGTGTGGCTGTGGCAGGTGAGTGGGCGTCACTCATCTGAAACAGCCTCTCTGTTGGCCTGTCCCGCCCTCAGACACATCTTCATCCATCACTCTCCCTGACACGCTGACACGCCCACTCTCTATCTCTTATGGATATGTGTGTTTGAGTGGGCGGGCCCACTGTCCTTTCTTTGTGGTGATTTGAAAGTATAAATGTATATATGCGCCGTCAACACTTTGTATATGCTTTATGCAAAGTCTAAATTAAGTGAGGGACAAGGCGTAATTAAATGAAGCCTTGAGTGTGAGAATCCTGCTCTTTCCTCAATGTTTCTTTGTCATTCTCTCTGGTTTTTAAAGATGTTTATTCATTGAAGTTATACTTTTTATCACATGGTGGACAAACATGTTTTACATTTCTCCAGCTCAAAATGTAACAACTCAAATAAATAAACTATAGGATCATACTGCAACGGAGACATCCCTGAAAACTTAAATGAATCACCTACAGATAAATATATCCTAACAAACAATGGTGTAGTATATAGAATTAGAGGAGAAAATGAACAGCTCTGTGTTTTAATTAACTGTGCACTCTCAATCACATGTCTGCATGTAAACATGCTCTGTCTCTGTGCAGATGTTCTTAAGAAGCGTGTTTCTTCACAAATGCATTAAAGAGGCGTCCAAGTGACAGGAAACATAGACGACGTGAGAGAAGTGGCAGTTTGTTGGCTTGCACCAGCCTACATATGGTTTGTTTGGGCAATGTGGGCTGTGGATCAGATGTGCAGGTAATTGCTATAGGTGAGCAGCATCTGGCATCAATAAGCACCTGGAGGAGTCTGCGTCCCCATTCGCAACCTTACTTAATCAATTAATTCCAGAGAATCTTTCCTCTCACTATTTTACTCTTTCTTTTCCTCCTGCTCTCTCGCCTCCGCAGACATCCCACTTGCAGGTCTTTTACCTTTCTAAATTTATCTTTGCCATGAGCAATTTTGCCTCCCCAACCCCCACCATGCATTGATTATCCTCTGGCATTGATCTGAAATCCACGGTCTGTGTGTGTGATTGTGTGGGCTTGCATATCAGAGTATATATGTGCACCTCTCTGCTTGAGTGTAGGTGTGTACACAAAAAAGAATGAGTGTGTGTAGTATATGTGTGTGTTTCAGGTTCAGTACATATGTTTTTGTGCTTCAGGCCATCCTCAAGTCCCTTTGGTTCTGCTTTCAGGCTCAGATTCCTGAATATAAACCCTGAGAGGGTCTTCAGACTCTGACTGCTGTTGTCTTATTTTGTTATTGCAACAGGACACTGCTTTGAATCAGTGCAAGTATTTTAAATGTGAACATCTGAAAACATAATGACTACTTTGCTTAACACATGAAAAGAGCTGCTGGAGTTCAACAGCTTTATCTTACATTCAAATCCCATATCTCCTCCTATTTTAATTCTAATATTTGTTATTTGAAGCGAATTTCTGTCTTAGTCGGTTTACCGGGATATTCAATTATTACACTCTAATGTTAATATAGAGAGCAAACAATGAATACAGATGCATATCTTTGGAGCACAGGTTTAATTCATATAGGTACCACAGTCATTTCATTAACTCAGTCTCCAGGTTAGGCTACATAATGTAACAATTGCACAGTATGGGGAGAAAGGAAAGAATTTCCCCCCTCACTGCTTGGCTAGTTGGGGATATCGAGACGAAATTCATTTTTCCCCTTTTCACAATCATCATCACAATGTTGTCTGAGAAGCGATCGATGCCCAGGCAATACACTTCTGATATATGTTGCTGCCAATAGTGCGTGATTTATGTCTGCTGTACTGTGGACAGGCTGCCTGCACTTATACTTCGGCCAAATTTCCTCACAGCAATAGACTGATTAGAGAAATCAATCCGAAATGCAGATTGTTTGGCTAGTGCTCCTTTTTTCAAGGTACCAGTGTAAGAGTAAGGAGTTGGATTCAGGCTTGTAATTGATTAGTGAAGGGGTTCACATTTAATGATAACACATTGCAGGTGTTGTTTAACATTTACTATGCATTCTTCTCGCTAAAGCTCCTCATGGTGTCTCAGCACAGTCCATTGAAAATAACAGGGCTCATGTTCCCATCTGCAGAAGAAAACATTTGCTTACATTCATTCTGCTCATAGTAACACAAGGCTGTTATTTGTTTTGGTGTCTGAGATGATCTAAGGTGAATCTTTCAAAATATTTTTGTTGCATGTATATTTTATTGATGGTGTCTTGTTTTGCTGTTAATTTTAAGCTGCTTTGACCCTGTAAAGATTATATTTAAAATATAAAATAATCAATAGCGCATGCATACATCCCAACACAGCCCAACCTGCTTTGCAAAATGAATAGGAAACACACAAATTAAACATAACTCTAAATGTCACCAGTATTGTCTTTTGGAATGCAGTTAGAACAACTCTAAATGGAATGTAAGGTCTGTGCAAGTACACAAGCATGTGTGTGTGTGTGTGTGTGTGTGTGTGTGTGTGTGTGTGTGTCAATAATTGTGATTATTTCCTACCTTTTCTTTATTCTACTCCAAAATCTATACAGCACACACTTAAACAATCCATCCTAAACTAATTTATGAAGACTGTAATTTGCAGAACGCAATTATCACGTACAACCATCATCAACCATTAAGTGGGGACGAGAGGAATCATTGTATGCTCTGTAATTTGAATTGTCCTAATTGCAAATCTATTTGTCATCATCTCTTCAGTCAGGTTTTGGTGATAGCTTGTTTTCTCTGTAATGGGATTAGAGCTTTTGCAATAATTGAGACAAATTAGAGTTTCCTTTTGGGTAATTACATTATTCCCTTTGTGTCAGTTTGTAAATCTGGCTGTTAATGGATCAAGGCTAGAATCCTTTGACAGACCTATGCACCTAGGCTGTGTACAAAGGGTTGACTCTGTGACTGACAGCTTTTGTGGTGTCATTTATCTCTCCTGCACTTCAACCTGCATGTGTACAGCGTCTGTCCAACAATTCACTAGCTTGTTGAACAGACACAAGCAGGGCCTGGACAGCACTTGTATGGGTGTAGAGGATTTTCTAGCATAGAATCTCACTGTTTGTTTGCCAATGGTTTTCCCACTGGACTCTACATTTAAAATTCCCTCACCCCATACTGTACAGTGTTTAGAACCACATGTGAGGAAAACAGTCATATTAATGAACTGAGCAGGTGTTGGGCGTAGGATGCAGGATACAGGAAGAACAGCAGCCGTGTGTCCTGGCTTCAGGCTTCCTTCTCCACATCTGTGCACCGTGTATCCTTCTTCAACATCCTCACGTATCCTCCAATGCCACTTCCTCCCCTCCAACGTCAAGCAGGAAACGGAAGTCCTGCTTTTCAGCCATTGTCTGCATCCATACTCCTGCTAAATCAACTCCTACTAATGCAGCTCTCATCTATATATGGTTAAGCCAAACAAGACACTTCCTGTTTGTTAGTTGGAGGATAACATTGGATAAATGACATCACCTTTTCTGAACACTCATATTCACAGACTGTATCTCCTCATCATTTTCTAGAAAAAAGGAAGAAGAAAGAAGAAAATTAGCTCTTTGAAAGGTATTAAATTCTATAATAGATCGTCTTCCCACCACAGAGGTGGTATGTAGGGGGTGCACAAATAAATCAATACAACAAAGTGGGATGTGCAGAGAAGAGAGACAGCAGGCTGAAATATTAACCAAGCGCCATAGGAACATAAGCCAAAGCCTATGAAATAGAGAATCCATTATGGGCAAGGCTGGATCTGTCTGTGGAATTGGATTTAGTAACAGTAGGGAGGGGGCGTAATGCCTGTTCACCGGTTTTATTGAGAACTCATTGCAGGGCAAAATTGAGAAGCCATTGGTATCGATCAGCAACTGTACAAAGAGGAGAACGCAGACTTTTGCTTAAAGTATTTTTCTCAGTTCCCTTCAGGCGCTGGATGGAAGACACACTTCCTTGCACACTACTTTTGTTTGTATGTTCTTTATAATCTCTTCTCTAAATGTCTCACCAAGCCATGACTTTCCATTTCTTCCTTCCACAGTCTTCAGCCACATTTCATCATTTACTGATCAGGGTGCTTTAAGTTGCATCAAGCTAGATAAAACAGGTTTGAAAGATTTTTCAAAGCCAATTAGAGCTGTGACAGGACTACAGACCAACAGAATGTAAGAGTATACTACATCATTCAGAGGAGCTTTGTGTGTTTCTTCCACCGCTGATGCCAGGTTTTACAGTGCTTTTTATCTTGGAGATATTCTGGGTACACCAACAAAGTAGCATTTTTGAGGAAATAAACACAAGTTGTCTAAATATTACTGTACATACTGTAAAACCACTCTAAGTCAAAGCCACAGTAGTCTAACATCTAGTTGTATCATCCATTTTATTTGAACTGCTGATATGGAAGTATGATGATTTGCTTTGTAGTTGGCTCAATGGATTGCCACTGGAAGATGCTAAATCCTACTGTAACTGGAGAGTTTTGTTATCGTGGAAAATCAAAGACACAGGAAGTGTCATTTAAAGGCCTTGAGCATCTTTTCCATGACAGTTTCACTAAGTACAGACACCTTCTGTGTGAATCTTGGTGCAGCTCATATCCCTCCTCCACCCATTTTCGTCCCTTCTCTTCCTGTCCCTCTTCAACCCACCCAGCCCCCACCGCGATAATAGCTTTGGAAATCCCCAGCCACAGGTAATGCTGACAAAGCTCTTCTGAGAGTACCTGAATGCTAGAGTTGGTCCTGTAAAGTTAGATTGAACAGAGAGATTGAAGGTGAAGGAGCGCGAGTCAGAGATAAGATGATGAGCTGGGATGGCGGTGGCCTCATTCACAGGGGGGTGATTGTAGGGCAGCATTGTTGCTGAGGTCAGGGAGAAAGCTCATCCCCTGGATTTACACTCAAATGATGCTCGCACTACAGTACAGCAGGATTTGTGGCTGCATGCCTGAAATCCATTTTCTCCTTCTGTGAGTGCAAGCCTGCACATGGACATGGAGCCCGCATAAAACTTGGTGGGCTTTATAGATCCCCACATTGTTACATTCCTTACCTACTTCTCTTTATATTGTCTGCTGTTGGTGAATACAGGTACCCTTATTCATTACCACCTGTCTATCACAAACTAAGTTGATAATATACACACAAACACTAAGCTCTAGTTATATATTAACATACAATATAAATGTATACATACAGTGGTGTTTTTAGGTGGTGCATCAGACCAGAGGGATACATTTCTAAGTTACTAAGTTACTAATCTTTGGAATAATGTGATAGCCTGTGTTCTGTGATCTGGAGGAATGTAAAAACTCAGGAGGGTTAGGGTTAGTGGCTGATGATGAGTTCTGTAGGTATCAGCAGCCCTCTGTACACTAACCTATGAAATAGGGAGCCAGTGAAGTGAGATCAGAATCAGTGTTATGTGTTCAAAATGTTTGATTCTACTAAGAGTGATGTGACTCATTTGTTTATCACTATTTCTCCCAGAATTTTCCAAGCTGGCTGCTCTTATTATCACCAAATATAGTAGAATCATTTTAAATGGAGATTTTAACATTCATTTAAAAAACGGCATTAATTCTAAGGATATGGAACGTATGAACTTACTTGAACTCTAGGAATTTACTGAACATGTAACCAGCATGGCAATATACTCAATTTGACCCTCTACACTACCATGGGGATCATCACACTTTTCATATGGATTGCTCTTTGTTTTGTGTCTACACTATATGTCTAGTTTTGTTTGTTTGCTCTCCCTCTCATTGTTTTTGCTGTTTTTATCTCCTGTATTTTGTAAGGTGTCCTTGGGTGTCTTGAAAGGCGCCTACAAATAAAATGTATTATTATTATTTATTATTAATTTGGTTGCGTCTCAAATGTTAGCTATTGATATTGTTTCAGTATCTCATATCCCTGTCTCTGATCATTACCGTGTGTTTTTTGACAGCATTATATCCATAGCTAGGATCACAGATGAGTGTTTGTTTCAGAAACCATTCCTAGATACTGCAGCAAAAACTTAACTCTCAGAGTTTGTACATTATTTTGATCCATGTGATGAGAGCTGTTCATTAAATGAAATGGTTATTGCATTCAATATCAACCTGACTAGCACACTGAACAAAGTTGCCCAACTCAAGGTTAAAAGAAGTAAAGAAATAAAACATCTCCTTTGATAGATACATCAAAATCAAATCAAATCAAATTGATATAGCCCAATATAAAAAAATACACATTGGTCTCAGTGGGCCAGACTCTACAGCATACGACACCCTCTGTCCTTAGACCCTGGCACCCCTCAAGGAAAACTCCCTAAAAAGAAACCCCACAATTAAAGGGGGAAAAATGTTAGAAACCTCAGGGAGAGCAACTGAGGAGGGATCCCTCTCCCAGGACGGACAGACGTGCAATAGATGTCGTGTTTACAGGATAAACAACATAGTAAAAATACAAAATCCACGTGAAATGATTGTGTGGTCAAAAAAAAGGATGAATCCAAGATATATAAAAAAAGGCTTCTCTGTGTCTCCAAAAAATATTAACGTGGTCGTCAGGCAGGACCAGGGCAGCAGGCACAGCCAGGATTCATGATCCAGACGTACATTTTAACAGTGGCAACCCGCCACATGAGAGACACAGAAACTCCGGGAATGATGCCCCGGATGATGAGTTAGTAACAAACATTTACATAAGTGCATACAGAAAGAGAGGGAGAGGAGGAGAGAGGAAGAGAAGGAGGAGAGAGGTGTAATTTCCCCGGCAGTCTAAGCCTATAGCAACATAACTAGGGGCTGGTTCAAGCCTAAGCTTTATCAAAAAGGAAAGTCTTTAGCCTACTTTTAAATGTGGAGAGGCACACAAACTGGAAGCTGGTTCCACAGGAGAGGAGCTTGATAGCTGTGTTTAACATCAAAATGTTGCTCGACATCCAAGGTTTTATGTCCTTAAGGCATGTTTGAAGTTTAGCTAATTGATTGGTTTCATCTGGTTTAATTGATATATATAATTGGGTATCATCCGCATAACAATGAAAGTTTATAGAAATTTAAATTGAACTGCTCAGCAATCCATTTGCAGTTGACTTAAATATGTTCCATATATTTTTGCACTTTATCCAATATGTGTATCCTGTTCAATAAATGTGGACCGTGTTTGGCCCCCGACGTAGTCCCAGTTTTAATGTTGGCCCTCTCTGTGATTGAGTTTGACACCTCCGGTCTACTGCTTGCTCTGTGCAGTTTCTCCTCTGCTCGCCATAGGTTCCCGACCCCTGGACTATGTGATTACCTGATTCTGTCCAGCTGTCTGATCTCCAGCTGAGACACTCCCATCTCTCCCCCAGCAGCCGGCACCGTAAACACACCCCACTGCCGGAAAATCCACATGCCTACCGCCTGATGCTGGGAGCCTGCTGGCCGAAAGCTGACTCCCCCTTCCCTCCGCCAAACGCGAGAGAAAGTCACGGGTAAAACGGCAGATACCAACGAGTGATCCGGGCATTGGCATCCTTCATACGGTGGAGCCACTGGTCTGATCAATGGTTAAAGAGCGTCCCAGGAGGTAATAACGCAGGGCCCCGACCGCCCACCATATGACGAGGCTGAACTAGCTTCAGTGTACAGTATGGGGCGGTCGACCCCCTCCACCTCCTGGGGCAAAACGGCCTCCAGCCCGCTGTTCGAGGCATCGGTGTGCAAGATAAAAGGAAGTGCAAAGTTAGGAGAAAACAGGAGTGGCTTCCCACTTCTACTCTCTTAAACACCAGCTGACACAGCTCTGTCCACTGGACCGGATCTGAGGCACCCTTTTGGGTAAGGTCGGTACCTTGGAACTAGAGGTTGGGAATATACAAGTATTTTATCTCCCGGTGCAAATTGTCTCACGTGACAACTGCCCAAGTGAATGGAGTTTTGCTCTCAGGTCTAGGACGTATTGAATTGCGTTCTTGCTTGTGCTCCGACTCCGACTCCGAGTTTTTTTTAACCAGATCCAAGACACCCCATAGCTTCCTGCTGAACCACAGTTCAAACGGAGAAAATCCCATCGAGGCCCGGGGAACCACCCCCACTGCAAAGGGTCTAACCATTTATCCCAATTACAGCTATCATTGTGAACAAACTTATGAACCATCTTCTTTAGTATTTGTTAAACCGCTCCACCATGACGCATACAATCTATCCCTAATCAATATAAAGTTTGGGTGAGTAAGTTTGGCATTGTAATGGGGAGTAGTCAGGATCTCATCCTGGGATTGTGTGAACACACTGGCAGGGTTGCGGGGGGGGGGTCCTATAACCCCGCCATTGACAGACTATTAAATCCTGCTCCACCCCTGGCTCTCTAAGCCAAGCCTCTGCTCCTAAATATGAAGAATTTGCAATGTTCTTTTAAAAGTAACAACTTCCAGAGCTGGCATTGCTAAAACTATAGATGACCCATTCAATTAACCTTGCGAAAGGCAGGCTACCATGAGCAAATTCAGCAAGATCTCAACCTCCGAACTTTGTTAGATTGCTACTCTGAGTCAACCATCGTGTTTTCTGGACCTTCTCCACTCTTTTCGAATCTATTTAAATAGTATAAATTCTTCTCCTGAAAATTAGAAATGCATCCCTTGAAACTGGAGTTTGCCTTGAGGCCTTAAACACTGCTGCAGCAAAGCCAGTACTGAAGAAGCCTAATTTAGACTGTGGAATTATAAGCAGTTATAGGCCGAAATCAAACCTTCCATTTTTAAGCAGGATACTTGAAAAACAACTTTCCAAATAAAACTGTAGAGAAATTTCAATCAGGTTTCAGAGTTAATCATAGCACGGAGACTGCTCTGAGACTTCTTGTGTTTTATTGATGCCACTAAGGTTTCCGTTCTGGTTCTCTTAGACTTAAGTGCAGCAATCGACCATAAAATTCTCTTACCACCTTAAACAATGAACATACATTACAGGAAGAAAAGGTTGATGTTCTTTTTTCAGAGAAACATGATATAAAGACGAAGCTGCCTTGCTCTGTTGTTCTCACTATTCATGCTTCCTTTAAGTGATAACATCAGGGAGCACACAGTCAGCTGCTATAGCTACGCTGATGATACACAATTACATATATGTTGAGCCAAGTGATGTAGATGCCTTAAGCTCCCTCATTGCCTGCCTGTCCACAATAATGGATTAATAATAACTTTCTAACATTAAATGAGGATAAGATGGCAAATGTATTAGTTGGTGTCAAATCCAAAAGAGATGAGCAGCTCAAAACACTTGTTGATCTGACTCCCTGGATCAAACGAGAATTGACAAATCTGGGTGTTATTTGAGAATTAAGTTTTATGTCCCGTATCAACAAAGTGACTAAAGTGGCATTCTTTCACCTTAAAAACATTGCCAAGGTATGACCATTCTTGACCCAGCAAGTTTCTGAAAAAGTAATTAAAGCTTTTATTGTTGATTTGACTATTACAATGCACTTTTTACTGGTCTTCCATAAAAGTTCATTGAGAGGCTGCCACTTATCCAGAACTCTGCTGCTAGACAAAAACAAAGAGAGGAGAAAACACGTCCCAGTGGCCTCTAGAATTGATTGTAAAGTCCTTCTATTGTATACAAAACTTAGTTTAGGACCGATCTACATTACGGATTCCCTGACCTGAGAGGAGTATGTTACAATAGTCTAGATGAGACAAATCCACGGATGAGAATTTTTGCATTTGAATGATAAAATCATGTTTGGCCCTCTAATCATGATTTCTGTTCTGTCTTTAGTGGAAGAAGTTCTCTGACACCCAATCTCTAAATGTAGTTAATCAATGATCGAGTTTGAGAGCAGAGTCTGTATCTGAACATAAATCAGTAGCTTCATGAGTTGATCAAATCAAATCAAATTTAATTGTATAGCCCAATATCACAAATTATACATTTGTCTCAGTGTGCTTTACAGACTGTACAGGTTACGACACCCTCTGTCCTTAGACCCTCGCATCGCACAAGGAAAAACTTCCTAAAAGAAACCCCAAAATTAAAGGGGGAAAAATGTTAGAAACCTCAGGGAGAGCAACTGAGTAGGGATCCCTCTCCCAGGACGGACAGACGTGCAATAGATGTCGTGTGTACAGGATAAACAACATAGTACAAATACAATATTTGACAGAAATTATGTTGTGTTGGAAAAAAAAATAGAAAGTATGGATGAATCCAGGAAAATGTCAATAAGGCTTCCTGGTGTCCAGCAGGACCAGGTCAGCAGGCGCTGTCACGATTCATGATCCTGACGTAAACTTTATCAGTGGCAACCTGCCACATGAGAGACAGACACTCCGGGGATGATACCCCGGATGGTGAGTTAGTAACATACATTTACATAAATGCATACAGATAGAGAGGGAGAAGAATGGAGAAGAAGAGAGGGGAGGGAGGGGAGGAGAGAGGAAGAGAAGGAAGAGAGCAGGGAGGTGTCCCCCGGCAGTCTAAGCCTATAGCAGCATAACTAGGGGCTGATCCAGGGCAAACCTGAGCCAGCCCTAACTATAAGCTTTTTCAAAAAGGAAAGTCTTTAGCCTACTCTTAAATGTGGAGAGTGTGTCTGCCTCCCGAACACAAACTGGAAGCTGGTTCCACTGGAGAGGAGCTTGATAGCTGAAGGCTCTGGCTCCCATTGTACTCTTAGAGACTCTAGGAACCACAATTAACCCTGCAGTCTGGGAGCGTAATGCTCTAGTTGGTTTATAAGGTACTATGAGATCTTTAAGATATGCTGGAGCTTGACCATTAATTGATTTGTAAGTCAGGAGAAGGATTTTGAATTCTATTCTGTATTTTACCGGGAGCCAGTGCAGTGCAGCTAATACAGGAGTAATATGATCCCGTTTCCTTGTTCTTGTCAATACACGTGCCGCTGTATTTTGGATCAACTGAAGAGTCTTAAGCGACTTTTTGGGACAACCTGATAACAATCAGTTGCAGTAATCCAGCCTTGAAGTAACAAATGCATGGACTAGTTTTTCTGCATCATTTTGAGACAGGATGTGTCTTATTTTTGCAATGTTATGTAGATGAAAGAAGGAAGTCCTTGAGATTTGTTTTATGTGGGAGTTAAACGACAGATCTTGATCAAAGATGACGCCAAGATTCCTTACAGTGGTGCTGGAGGCCAAGTTAATGCCATCCAGAGCTTCTATGTCATTAGAAAATGCGTTTCAGAGGCGTTTAGGGCCAAGTATAATAACTTCAGTTTTGTCTGTGTTTAACATCAAAAAGTTGCTAGACATCCAAGTTTTTATGTTCTTAAGGCATGCTTGAAGTTTAGCCAATTGATTGGTTTCATCTGGTTTAATTGATAGATATAATTGGGTATCATCCGCATAACAATAAAAGTTTATAGTGGTTCCTTATAATATTGCCCAAAGGAAGCATATATAAGGTGAATAGAATCGGTCCAAGTACAGAACCCTGCGTAACTCCAAGACTGACTTTGGCTGTCATGGAGGATTTATCATTAACAAGTACAAATTGAGATCGCTCAGATAAATAGGACTTGAACCAGCTTAGTGCGGTTCCTTTTATGCCAACACAATGTTCCAGTCTCTGTAGTAGAATGTCATGATCAACAGTGTCGAAAGCAGCACTGAGGTCTAACAAGACAAGAACAGAGACAAGTCCTTTGTCTGATGCCAATAGAAGGTCATTGGTAACTTTCACCAGTGCTGTCTCTGTGCTATGATGAACTCTAAATCCAGATTGAAAAACCTCAAATAAACTATTATTATGTAAAAAGTCACACAACTGTTTTGCGACTGCTTTCTCAAGGATTTTAGCGAGAAAGGGTAGATTAGATATCGGCCTATAGTTGGCTAAAACCTCTGGATCAAGACTAGGCTTTTTAAGAAGTGGTTTTATTACAGCTACTTTAAAGGATTTTGGTACGTAGCCAGATAATAGAGACAGGTTGATCATATTTAATAACGAGGTGTTAATTAAGGGTAAAACTTCTTTAAACATTTTAGTTGGAATCGGGTCTAAAAGACAGGTTGATGGCTTAGACGATGAGATTGTTGAAGTTAGTTGGTTAAGGTTGATTGGAGTAAAACAGTCTAGATATATTTCAGGAGTTACAAATGTTTTTAAAATTCCAACAGTTGAAGTTAAGTCATTACCAATTGAGGGCAGGAGGAGATTAATTTTGTCTCTAATAATTATAATTTTATCATTAAAGAAGCTCATGAAGTCGTCACTACTGAGAGATATAGGAATAGAAGGCTCAATAGAGCTGTGACTTTCTGTCAGCCTGGCTACAGTGCTGAAAAGAAACCTGGGGTTGTTCTTATTTTCTTCTATTAAGGAAGAGTAATATGCTGCTCTGGCATTACGGAGAGCCTTCTTATACGTTTTAATATGATCTAACCAGACTAAACGAGATTCTTCCAATTTAGTAGAACGCCATTTACTTTCAAGATTTCTCGACTTTTGTTTTAGTTTGCGGATTTGTAAATTAAGCCATGGAGCTTTCTTTTTCTGTTTTATGATCTTCTTCTTTAGAGGAGCGACAGAGTCGAGTGTTATTCGCAGTGAGGCTGCAGCGCTATCAACAAGATAATTAATTTGTGAGGGACTAAAGTTAGCATTGGAGTCCTCCATTATATTGATATTGAGTCCTGGTATTGAATTAAGTGCTGATGGAATCACTTCCTTAAATTTAGTCACAGCACTTTCAGATAAACATCGAGAGTAGGATATTTTGCCTACTGGCTTGTAGTCCAGTAACAGGACTTCAAAAGTTATTAAAAAATGGTCTGATAAAAGAGGATTATGTGGACACACTAATAAACTTTCAATTTCAACACCATATCCCAGAACAAGGTCCAGAGTGTGGTTTAAACAGTGAGTTGGTTCATGTACATTTTGACTGAACCCAATTTAATCTAATATTGAGATAAATGCATTATTAAGGCTATCACTATCAACATCCACATGAATATTAAAGTCACCTACAATAATTACTTTATCTGTTTTAAGGACTAAATTTGATAAAAATTCTGAGAATTCAGATAGAAAGTCAGAATACGGACCAGGAGGGCAGTACACAGTAACAAATAAAACTGGCTTTATTGTTTTCCATGTTGGGTTTGAGAGCGTAAGAACAAGGCTTTCAAAAGAGTTATAGTTTAGTTTAGGCTTAGGATTGATCAAGAGGTTTGAGTCAAATATGGCCGCAACTCCACCTCCTCGGCCAGTACCTCGAGGAATGTGAGTATTAATATGACCAGGTGGAGTGGATTCATTTAGACTGACATATTCTTCATGTCTCAGCCAGGTTTCAGTGAGACAAAATAAATCAATCTTATTATCTGATATTAAATCATTTACCAATCCAGCTTTCGTTGATAAAGATCTGATGTTTAAGAGCCCAAATTTAATTTTTCGATTTAGTTGCACTTTTGCAGCGGTGGTGTTTATTTTAATTAGGTTTTCATGTATAACTCCTCTTCTGTTAACCATAGACTTGATTAGTTTCAGTGGTCGTGGGGCAGACACAGTCACTATGGGGATTTGAGTGGGTGACTGCCCGGAAAGAAGCACAGAGAAGTGTGTAAGACTGCAACTCTTTGTCCTGGTCTCAACTCTGGGTTGTCATGGATTAGGTCCACTAATAGACTTTGTAATATTATTGGATATGAGATCTGCTCCAGCCAAAGTAGGATGGATGCCGTCACTCCTAATCAGACCAGGTCTTCCCCAGAAAGTCCGCCAATTGTCTACGAAGCCCACATCATTATCTGGACACCACCGTGTGAGCCAGCGATGGAATGATGACATGCGACATGTCATCATTCAAAAGATTTGGCAGAGGACCAGAGAAAACTACGGAGTCCGACATTGTTTTGGCAAATGTACACACCGACTCCACATTAGTACACTTCGATTGACGCAATCGCGTGTCATTACCGCCGACGTGAATAACAATCTTACTGTATTTACGTTTAGCCTTAGCCAGCAGTTTCAAATGTGCTTCTATGTCGCCCGCTGTTGCACCAGGAATGCACGTGACTGTCGTCGCTGGTGTCTCAAAATGAATGTATCTCAAAATTGAGCTACCGATAACCAGAGTTGGCTTCTCAGCTGGTGTGTCACTGAGTGGGGAGAATCTGTTAGAAACAGCAAGCGGTTGGTGGTGAACTGATAACACTCTGATAACACTTCTTTCGGACAGTCACCCAGTATCCCGGCTGCTCGGGCCCCGCCGGGGGACAGCTAACAGGAGATACCACTGGTCGACCCGCACCGACTATAGGGGGCTTGCTAACAGCTACACTTGCTAACCGCTGACTAGCCATGGTGCGGAGCCGCTCATCTATCCCTCTAAAACTCGCCTCCAACCCTGCGTATAAACTACATTTAATACACGTGCCATTATCACTAAAGGAGGCAGAGCAATAGCTAAACATGAAACACACCGAGCAGGAGAGAGCAGAAGAGGGAGATGCCATCGCTAGCTGCCGAGCTGCAGCAGCTAATGTTAGCAGAGCCGAACGGAGCGTAAATAATTGAGGATTTAGCGAGAGTCGCTAAGAGAATGAGGATAAGGAGAGAGTTGTAAGTGCTTAGGAAGTACAAGTATAGGTTTAGATAGATGACAGGTAATTAGCCGTATGCTTCCAGCAACACAGAAACATTAACAACCGGAAATGACGCGCTTACCGTAACATCAACTCATTAAGCTATCAGTTGATGTTAGCATCATGAGTTGATGTTAGCATCATGAGTTGATGTTAGCATCATGAGTTGATGTTAGCATCATGAGTTGATGTTAGCATCATGAGTTGATGTTAGCATCATGAGTTGATGTTAGCATCATGAGTTGATGTTAGCTTCATGAGTTGATGTTAGCTTCAGGAGTTGATGTTTGCTTCATGAGTTGATGATAGCGTCATGAGTTTATGTTAGCGTCATGAGTTGATGATAGCTTCAGGAGTTGATGTTTGCTTCATGAGTTGATGTTAGCGTCATGAGTTGATGATAGCTTCATGAGTTGATGTTAGCTTCAGGAGTTGATGTTAGCTTCATGAGTTGATGTTAGCTTCAGGAGTTGATGATAGCTTCATGAGTTGATGTTAGCTTAATAATTAGATACTTGATGCTATTACTAATGAGGAAATTACTAAACCGAAACTAAGATCTCCCCAAAATTTGAAATTAATATTTTAATTGGGTCACAATTTTCCCTGGTGCTTCTTCAACTCTCAACTGTTGAACGGTGCATTAATCTAGTAAAATTCAGTTTAATGGGTAGCCTAAACCTCTGGTCCACTTTTTCATCGTTTCATTATTCATCGTTGTGTTCATTGTAGGCCTACTCATTTATTCATCATTTATTAATAATTTATCTTTCTGTTTTAATAGTTAGTTAAATAAACATTTTATTTATAAAGAACTTGATCCTGTGATTTGTATGTGTATGAAATAGTTCAGGCCAGAACTCCGTAGCAGCCTTCAAATGATGAGACTACATTAATTATGACTATCAATCTTTCTTAATGATGGGCGGTACTCGGTGGTATTAAATGATCTTGCTCAATGTAAAACTTAATGTTTTTGATAGTCAAAGTTGAATTTCATCTCTCTCCTTCACCTTTTGTACAATGAATGTGTTTATAATACATCATTTTGAATTATATAGTAATAAATATATATTTTGGTACTAAGTATAACATTTGCTATAGGCAATTCATGCGACAACAGCACCAGCCACAGTCATGTAATCTATCTGCATACACCTCATTTGATGTTGTTAAAAAAGGGCATGTTTCAAAGATAATTGGAGTTTATTAAATATAATAGTGAAAATGCTGCCCTTAATCCAGCAAGTATAAGTGACACACTGCTGCAGATGTGAGTTGTCAGTCAAATAAAGAATGAAAATATGAAACTGGCCATTCCGGATGTTAGACAAGCAGAATGAAAAATGTCTTCTTTATCAAGGACACACATCAAATGTGTGGCAGTGACTTGAATCCTCATTGTGGTTCTGCTGTCTGCCTCACCAGCTTTGCTAGAGTGGACCAAATTGAATAGGAAATCAACAAGAGACACAGGTCTCAGTGTGTGTGTGTGTGTGTGTGTGTGTGTGTGTGTGTGTGTGTGTGTGTGTGTGTGTGTGTCTGTGTCTGTGTCTGTGTGTATGTGTGTGTATGCGTATGTGTGTGTGTGTTTTTTTTTGCAGCCAGTGGGCAATTTGATTCAGATTCAGTGGAAGTGGTAGTCAGGCAAATTGATGTTTTCCACCATCTTTTTTCCAAAACCGGGGTTTTATTTAACAAGGGGTATTCGATAATGTATGCCAACAATAGCCATAGCACACACACACACACACACACACACACACACACACACACACACACACACAATCACACACACTCACACACACACACACACACACACACACACACACACACAAACACACACACACACACACACACACACACAAACACAAACACACACTCACACACACACGCACACACACACACACACACACACACACACACACACACACACACACACACACACACACACACACACACACACACACTCAAATCACCTACAGCCTACAGTGTCTGCTGATCTTTCAGCCTGGCTTCAGAGGACAGGAAGGACCGCATGCTCAGAATACAGCCGAGTTGAGTGCTCAAGCAAAACAACAGAAAAGTGAATTTCTAAAGAAAATCTTTTGGAAAATCCACATGAGAGATTGATGAACACTCATGTTTCATGTGTGTTCTTAATGCAATATCCACTTGTAGCAACTAAAGTGTTGTTAACATTTGCTATGGTTCTGTTTAGGCAAACATAATTCTTCAGTAGATTGTATTGTAAATGATTAGGTCTAAAGTTAATAGACTTCATCATTTGTCTAAAATGTAAGATATGATTACCCAAGACTCTTTTGGAAAACATGGTATAAAGTTGAGCAAACACACATTAGCAGATTATACAAATCTCCATATTGGCCCTTTCAAGCTTTTGAGTTTATACTCCTGTGATTTATGAAGAGTGACGCGGCACACGCTGCATCTCAATGACAATGCTCAGGCCATGTGTTTGTCCATCTGGCCGAGATCCACAGCCATACAGCACCATGCTCTGACCTTGCAAGGCAAGACATGCACTATATACAACACGGGCCAGCAAACTCGGGGTCACCCTCTGTCACCCCTCCCCCTTTCACTCTTTCTCATCTCTTTTCTTCATCGCTGTCTGGGTCCCAGTTATGGCTGGACAGGGGTCACTTCACTTTAATTTCCATCCATGTCAGGAAATGAATTGTAATTCCATCGGGCCTACATACTGATCTTAACAAGTCAATTCATGTTGTACAGAGTCTTTATTTTTCACAAATCAGATGATAAATTAACCAACGGGGTGCGATCATTTCAGTTGTGTAATGCAAACCAATTTGTACCACAAGTAAAGTAGTGGTTCCTTGGAGGTTTGGAGACAAGTGGAATTATTTCACTCAATTTTCTCTCAGCTTTAGGTAAAACTACATTTGAGGTATTTGCCCAATATATAAATCTTACCCTAACACAGATTTAGAATTGCACTTTTTGTGTTCCATGTTAGTCTCACTGGTGAGTCGATATGTTAAAAAACCAGTAACAGTGTATTTGAGAAAAGGGAGGGGTTTTCTTTTGGTGCTGGAGATATGGGGAGATTAGATAAGAAGTGAATAGAGCCACAGAGAGGACTGTGTCTCATTGTAGTTTAAACAGCACTGTAGGTCAAATGAGAGACGCACTTTAAAACGATGCTCTTATCAATGTCAATCTGTTAGCATGGCGTCCAATTACAAAGTTATCAGATAATAAATGACATGAACCATAGAAGTATAAAGCATAAGAAAGGCTTATTGTTGATTTTCATGTGCTATTTTAAGGCTAATTAAAATGATCAAACATTTTGTTAAATTAAAAGTTTTTCTTACATTACATTACACATTTAAGCTCCTGCGCTTCTCTTTTGTACAATGTACATATATCATGTACATGTATGTATGTACAGGTAATGTACATTTGTAATAATTTTATCTAACAATGAATTATGTTCTATTTGCCTAGCAATCCACCATTGGTAAGTCTGAATACCTGCAATGTATGTCCAGTAACCTCATGTCTCAGACTCAATTCTTGCTAATCTAGTATACATCCGGGCATTTCACGCATACACAAAATCCACATACTATGCAGTTGGAATGCACTACACACTCAATTTGACCTCATACTTAGTACTGAAAAGTATAATAGTATGTGATTTTGTCAGTAACACGCTTATCCTACCACAAGCTGAGGTCAAATATTTGCATGAAAGTGATTTATGATTAGTCTTTAAATAGGCCATTAATACCGTTAATTAGTACACAGTTATCCATTATAAGTCCCCCACTTTAGAATTTAGGACATCAACATGTTTTCATTTAAGTTCTTAAGACCTGGTTTGAATGTGGATGAGTTGAAACACATTGACTTCTATGACTTCAGCTTGAGTCAGAATCAAGTCTCAAATCTGAAGTCTTTAGACTCAAATTGACTAAATCAAAAAATTAAACTTGCACCTCGACTTTAAGACTAAACTTGAGCCATATATACTATTAAAAATAGCACTGTGCTCAACCATAACATATGCAAACATGTAACATAAGAGACATATGTGAGACATACAAATAAATAAATAAAGATGTTTCTATGTACACTTTTATAGTTGTTGAGACCACCTATTGAAACCTTTCTAACTGATATGAGTTGAAGGAAAGAAACATGCTTTCAACTCTCACTAGCCACCTGTCAGCCTCCACACCTGAGGAGGCTCATGTGATACTCAAAATATTTCCTTGCAAAATCATGAATTAGTTGGCAGTTTTTAGTTTGTCTCAAGTAACATCCCTTGAAGCAATTTATCAGACTTCACATGGCTTTCTACAACTTTCACATATGCAGTAGGCGGGTCATTCCAGAATTGGAGGACATTTCATGTCCCACATATAAAAAATCTAATTATCCATGCCCAAAAAGCTAAACTATGCACTCAAATATACTTGTCTTGAGACAAAATGTATATAAAGTTGCAGAAAAAGTTATTTCAAAATATTATTTAAAATATCAAATAGCTCTTAAACACCCCTAAAATAGCATTTTTCTCTTGTCCTAACTTCTTGGTGACCAACTAGCATGTCAAATATAACATTTAATATAGGGTTTTTATTTACTTTTTTGTGGTATTATTCTATTGATAATGTTAAAATATTTTTTTTAAATCATAAACATATTTTAAATAACAGTCATTTTACACTGCAAGTGTGTCCCACAACATGCACGCTACCCTGTTACCGAAACCTTTTTAGCTTGGCAGAGGAAGTGAAAAAACGGTTAGTCACATGACACAGAGGAAATGGCATCAGTAAGTCATGTTCTACTACCATGGGTAGACCAAAGTTAAGTCCTCTCTTTTATTTTTAATATATTTCCAATCTTTTCACTCTTGATGGAGTGTGGCACTCACACAAACACAACCCTGTTATGCACATTATGAGACTAAAACAAATACATTTCAAACATATCTTTCTTTAGTTAGATATCTAAGTGTGTCCATTCTTTAACAGTAGCATTACATTGTGCAGCTAGCATTAATTCCTGAGGTAAAAGCTAAAATTAGCATTGATTTGCAACCCTGTTACTATAATTAGAGTAACAGGGTTGACAATCAGTAACAGGGTTGACATTTAGTAACAGGGTTGCATTTAGTAACAGGGTTGCATTTCCTTCAGTTTACTCTATTATTTATAGTAAAATGTCATGTGTTTGTATAATTTAGCATAATATAATGTTTTAAATGTACTACTGTATTTTCCATTTATTCATCGTCTACCGCTCATCCGGGGTCGGGTCACGGGGACAGCAGCTACAGTAGGGAATTTAAATATAATGGCTGGATGCTGACTCAAATCACCTGTTTACAGCAGCTCGATTCTCCTGCATTCCAGCAATCACTTCTTGGATTATTCAACTGATCACAAAGATCAAAGTCTCCTCTTCTTTCTCCCCTATCCTGTCACCCTTTCTATCTCCCAGTGTGGAAATGAAATACATGAAATGTTTGATACAAAGACTGTGACTTGTTTTCTCGTCCATGCAGCCAAATATGCTACTATTTACTTATAATATTAGCCATCCAGGTGCCAGGTGACCTCGAAGCACAAGAGTCAGGATGCTGCTGAGAAAATCTACATATAGAAAAACAAACGATCCTGATTTATCTGCCACCTGATTAATTCTCATGTTGAAACATTACATTGGCAGAGAACAGCGGCTGTAGGCTCAACTGTAGAGTTATAGCGCTATCTGAGCCATGATGCTGAAGACTATCTCTTTGGGGTTTGTGTAACAAAAATACTAATGATAGGTTGGCGATATTATCTGAGACAGAAGAACATAAAAAAGAAAACAGAATATGAATCTATTGGATCTACCTGTTCCAGTCAGTGACAGGATGTTTTTATATGTCAGCTTTCCAATAGATTAAAGTCATAATGAAGAAATAAATAATGCAAAGTAGCATCAGCAAAGCAAAGCCAAATTTAATATACAATGCTGAACAAATTTGAACAAAATCGGTCTTCATTTTAAGCACAATCATTCATTGGAATTCTTTTGTGTGAATCAAGACAGTTAGAGGTCCCATTCTGTTATGTCTCTTATCTGCCTGCCTGATAATCCGCTTAGAGAGAAATGTTGGGGAATGGCTGTTGCCTGGCTATCACAAGTTGCTTATCAGAGCTGCATTGAATTGAAATGAACCACAGTGCCACAGCCATAAATACAGACAGAGGGCTCCCTGCAGGCTTTTATTGTGGCTTGTTTAAAGGAGCCTGAAGGGTTGATGCATTTCGCACAGGATGGCCAACGGAGAGGTGTGGAAAGGTCATTCCTTTTTGGTGGCAGCTCATCAGCTGGCCCTGCAGGAATACACACACAGGTCATACACAAACATAAACACTAACGGCAGAATAACCAACCAGAATAAATGTGTTCAAACATTGTCCCTCCTTTATTATTGACTGTGGAGAAGTTTAATGATAACCAGCATTTATCAGATATGGGTGAGCTTTGGCAATATTACAGGATTTTCCCATATTTATAACACTGGAATAACTGACAAGTACAAAGCAGAATTTTCACTTTTGTAAAAATAATCACATGTAGCTAAAATGTGGATTTCAATCTAAAAATAATTAAAAATTAAAGACACCCTTTATCTGTTCACACATGTTTGACAATATGGGAACAAGTACATAATGCATGTCATCTTCTCTCTCCCTCTTTTCTGTGTCTAAGATCTGCCAGAATTATAACTAAAAACATTAAACCAATGAACACACATTATCAGCAGAGTGTGAAGAGGTAACAGTGTTGACATTATGTCAAAGACGTCTCTGTGTTGTGTTGCAGAGATATCTAGTGAAGTTAGCATGCTAACAGCTAGCTGCGCTCCGTTCAGTCTGTAATGCCACTTGTTCCTCTAGAGGTGATAGTGAGTCAGTGTAGCTCCAGTCTGCCTCAGTACAGAGGGAGAAGAAGAACAGCTGCCTGATTGCGTGTTCCCTCGTTTCTGCCGCCGGGACCCAAGCCAACATACAAACTATGAAAACATAATGTTACACGGAGCGTACAGCCCCCAGTGACAAAAAGCAAAAGGCAAGTATAGTACACATGCTACTTAAATACTCCAGGTACATATTGGAAAAGTTAAACAGCAAATTTCTATTCAAATTAAATTGTTGATAAGTGGCAGCTTTTCCGCTGTAGACAGGCCCACTTGTTGGACCTGCAGTCACCAGGTAACAGCTAATTTGTTATTCATGAAAAGCCACTTGTATAAAGCCGCCCTCAGCCTCAGCAGCAGCTAAATTGCCCAATTACATTAATGGAATACCATCTCTTTGTTCACACTGGCCATATTGGCGCTGGTGGAGGTGAGGGGTGGGAGCGTGTGGGAGGTAGAAAGGTAAGGAAAACAAATGTACGGGTACACACAGAGAAATACACATAGCAATTTTATAGATGCCTGTGTTGAAAGAAGGACTCCATTAAGCTAAGATTGGACTATTTGAAGTGTTCTGGCAGCGACGATAGTTTGGAGAATTGCATGTCACCAAAGCAGCTGGAGAGGGCTAATGAGGCTAGTAGGGGTTACTATCTCTATCAGTGGCCAGAGTCGGGTAAAAATGTTTTCCCTTTTTCTATCGGTTTACAGAAGACCTCTCTTGTCCTCATCGCTGCATATCCTGCTGCCTGGTGCTCCCCTGTCCCTGCTACAAGAGACTGTTTTGCAGATATTAAGATGGTAATGTTTGAAGAGGGGCTCCACAAGCAGCTGACCACTGGTGTTTAGTCACTGTTGAGGGGAAGCAAATGAAAAGCTACCAGAGAGAGAGGGGGAGAGAGAGGGAGAGGGAGAGAGAGAGAGAGAGGAGAGGGAGAGGGAGAGAGAGAGAGAGAGAGAGAGAGAGAGAGAGAGAGAGAGAGAGAGAGAGAGAGAGAGAGAGAGAGGAGAGGGAGAGAGATAATAATCATTATGTAGTTACTTTTAAATAAATATCACTTTCTGTCCAGGAGTCCATATAGGAAAGTAGTTGATGTTAACAAATTTTGCTTGACAAATGTTCAAGTCTTTCTTAGTACATAAAGTCACATGGCCATGTGTGCAATGAATTAAGAGATGGAAGAAGAAACCCACAAACCTCATTCTGTGTAAGATAACATTGTAAAGTCTTTCTGATTCCGTTGCTTCCATAGGAACCATACTATAGCAACACGTCTTTAACGTACATGTGGGCCTTACATGTGTTGTGTTATTGCATTTTAGGAAACAAAAGAGTTGTATTAAGACAAACATAAGAAAAACATATTCTTTAAATTTATATTTCACACATCCAAATTACACTGCACAATATTAGTAACAAAAAAGTAAAGTAACTGATTTATTGTTTTAATATATTTCTTATATCTGGTCTCATTTGTCTGGGGACCCTGCGCTGTCACTCTGAGTACCACTGATGCACACGCAGAATGTATCATGTTTAGATCATCCAGCCTTTCAACTCTCATTTCCATACGCAACCACAGTACACAGTTTATGGCAGAACATAATTGCAAACATTCACCATTTGACCTATACGTACAGTTTGGCATTTTAATGCTGATTGCTGTGTGAGAGCTAAAACCTTAACAAGCATGTAATACAAAGAGAAGAGTCCTCACACAATCTGATGACAGGAAGGCATTTCATAAATAGGGTGAAAATGAAAAAAAGCAAAAAACAAAACACACCCACCACTTAAAGTTTCCTCGCAATCTGCCATCAGCCCTTGAGTGTCTAAATATAGAGATTATAATTCAGGAGTAGCTTCACCACACTTGCCATAATGCTTCATAATTGGCAAGCATACCAACGGGCCTCGTGTGACAACTGCTCTCTTCATTAACATTCCCAGCTCATATTGCTTTAATATCATCCTGGAGCTGTGATGGCGATCCATGCGCAGCTGCTGTGAAGTCCAGATCTCTTGTTTTATGTCTATTGCTGCACAGTACATGAAATTCAATTAAGACAATAAAATCAAATCAAGGTGGCTACATCTGGATATGCAAATTGCTAACTGGTTTGCTGCTAAATCGAATTCTTTCCCAAAGGTCATTCTTTAAAATGCATGTGACGTGCAGACCCCCCCCCCCAGGACATCGTGGTGGGAAGTCATTTGGCTATGCGTTTTTAATGATTACATTTCAAATAAATACAACTACAATCTGTTTTTGGTAATTGAATGAAATAAACAGCAGCTCTGTATATCAGCGTGTGGTCTCACACATGCCAGCTGTGTGTGTTTCATGCCTTCGTTGCATCACTTGCATGAACATGGGCACTGTGAAAAGAAAGAAACAATTGGCATATCACCAATAATATCAGTTCTTATACATTATATGTAGATTGATAGATTGTATAGATTCAATTGTATACATACAATTGAATCTATGAGGGCTGCTCATGTTGCTGGTGAGCTGCTGAGGGTTTTTTTTCATCAGTTCTGGTGCATATTTGAAAATGTGCTATTTTGGTCTAATATTTAAGATAAAAAAACAGATAAGTTATTATGTGCACACAGATACTGCACATACAAACACATATCGAGTTAACAAACTCCATTTCCCAAAAAAAATCCATATTCACCAGAATAGCACCTTGGTCTGGTAGCAGGCCTCAGTCACTATTCAGCCCCTTCAGGAGAGACAGACAGCAGAAGAGGAGGCCCTGTAAGAATGAAATATTAATGCCTTCTCTCTTGGTTGCTGGCTATACAAGGTCATCTGCTTGCTTTTCATTGTTAGAAAACACCCCGACAGCTGATGCAATTGAAACTGAGGAGATTTCCACCTTGTCCTCACACAAATTAAACCAAGGAAGCCATGACTCTTTGTTGCGTGACCTCGGTACACATTGTTACCTGCAGGAGAAGAGGGAGGGGACAGGAAGGACGCAAAGGGAGAGAGAGGGAACGATTTGCTTGTGAGACAAACAAAAGCTTTGCCTTCATTTATTTGCTCCTGTGTGTCTGTGACATGGCTGTCACACAAGGGTGTTGTGTTAAAAGGTGTGTGAGTGTGAGTGTGTGTGTGTCTTTGTGTGTGTGAGAGGGAGGCGTTTTGTGTGTTGGGCTGTTTTATGTGAGTCGTCTCCCTCGTGTTGAAGTACAGACACAATCAATAGAAGCAATCAATGTTGCATGAAGGCTGGAGGGAGGACAGTTCCTGAGGTCCCCTTTATTTTGTCTGCTGTACTACACACACACACACTTGCAGTAATGTGTCCCAGGGTTCAAAGCAACTGGCCAGTGGTGTCTTTTCTAGATACACTTACAGCAGCACGTCTTTGTGAGGACGCTTGCGTTTGCCTTTGAATCTTGAAACTACAGCCATTTCCTTTTATTTCTCTCCCAGGATGCCTTTTATCTTCCCTACATGTGTGCACACAGAAAGCTGAAGCGAGCAGCTGATTAGAACATGGCCCACTGTTCTGTTGTCCGTGGTGCCTACTGCCTTACGCTGACAGCTGTGATCTGTGCAGACAGTTAACTGGATTAGCTAACAAACAGGCAAAATTAAGATGGTTGCTACAATTCTGTCATAACAAATAATGGACAACACATTAAAATGTTGTTTCTGTAAAACTTATTGAAGATGAAGAAATATGTTAAACCTTGTGAGTAAAAGAGAAAACAACATGTTATAACTGCCCACTTCACATCCAAGATGTGCAGAGATGCTGTTCACTGTTGCCCTCTAAAGTTTCCCTCTTCTACACGTTGTTATTTCTCTCTTAGTTGGCTTCTGTTTTGCGGCTTAAAACATTTCATCTTATTGTGCAAGTGATACTGAGTGATGTAGCTTGCTGCTTTTTTGGGATTATTATATAATAAACATGCCAACTAGAAAGCACTGAGCAAGTTCTTACCTCTGACAAGGATGTGCAATTCTTTCAATTTAAATGTGTTATGGTGATAAAGTTATATAACACTTTCCTCTGCTCAGGTTAGGAGACAAAACAAACACAAGACAAGACATGTGTCTCTTCTCCCAGCTTGATGCAGATCTGCATTTTAGTCAGACAGTTCCGATGGATTATTATGTGAATGTAGAATATGTAAAGTGCTGTTGTTTGGTGTCTAGCCTCTGACTCGTCACTCCCCCATGAGGAAACACCAGACTCAACACAGCATGGAATCATCATAATATTGACAGTTTTGATCAGGTTTCCTTTAATAGTTTTTATAAATGTATTTCTATATCAGCCTACATATTCTATAATGTCTGCACAATACAGTTCAACAGCACCTGCAATCCCCAAAACCATGCATGTGAATCCACACCTTGAACAAAAACGGAACATTAGAACTCATGGAGAAGGATTTACTGTAGGCCGGATGTTTAGGACTGATTAGTCTAAGCTAGGTGTACCTAATAAACTGGCAACTGAGTGTATGTTGCAGGGAAAGAGAATATCTTGTAAGTGCAGCAGCAGACTTTACTGCCGGTAAAGGTTTATTAGTGCAGTAGTAGAAACATAGAAAAAAGACAAGGACAGGAAACAATCCTGTATTGTTGAGGAATCATTCAAATTAAAATATTTTCTTCGTGTCTTGCGTCATGGCCCAACTTTCTACTGAGCTTCATTAAAAATCTGTTTCCATGCTGATCAGAAAATAGACAAATTGAAGAAAATCTGGCTGAAATCCTTGTGTTCTGTCTGTGCTTCTGTTCCAACATCAGCATACTCATCTGGGAGTCACAATAACACAGTACCTGCAACATGTTCTGAACCTCTTCACTCCACAAATTCAGACTTTCAAACTCCAGCAAACACACACTCCCATCTGTGTTGTAGACTTGTAGGAGATTTTCAGTTTAATTTAACTCACTAATCTAAGCTGGCCTTCAGATGCATGTCTGAACTGCATTTGCATACTGGAACTGAGTCATAAACACACACCCATAATAACAACCACCAACATGGAAATGGGCTGTAAACAGCAGGGGTTGATGCGAGGAGACGAAGATGAGACGGAGATGTCATAACACCAGTCTGCTCGTCTCAAAGCATTTATCCACTAAGGGTTGGAAAAAATGTTGGACCTCTGTCTGTTTGAAAAATGAGAATGTAAAATGTGATGGGGTTCTTGCCCATCAGCATGAATCATTTACAAGTTGAGCTTTACCACAACATTCATTTCGATCAAAAGATGAAAGTGAGATCTCTGTCTTGAAAAAGGGGTGCACTGTTTGAGCTACATTACATTTTGCACATGAAGAAACATGTTTCGACTTCATAAAATAATCAATGACTTCATGCAATGGCGTCTCTAAAAATTATGTTTTGAGTGCCCCGCTGCAGTGGCTTTCAGAATTGGTAGAATATGTTTCTGCATTGCATTAATTGAAGTGCAGATTGAGTTCATTTCAGCAAAGTGAGTCATTTGAACAGTAGAGAAAACAAAGCTCTGATTATCAGACGAGGGGACAACTACTGAGCTTTTTTTACTTTATAATCACATTTGTGGCCTTTCATGCCACTGAGTTCTTCAGTTTCCCACATTTCCTGACAAATGATACTCAAATGCTTACTTCCACTCCCACGTAATTAACAAATTTTTACCACACGAGCCTCCCATATTCCAAAGCACTTCAGGCAATGAGCCCATGCAATTTTAGACCGACAAGAGCCGGGGCGATGAAGGGAAGAGCTTTGTGAGACAGCTCTCTGATGTACTGCAGAGCGTTTTCCCGAGCTTTATTAGATTTTGTTGGAGTGTACAGACTGTGTGAAAATGGACCGCTTGATGAGCATAACGTTGCTCCCCCAGCGAGCATGACATCCACCTCGTCTCGGAACATCTCAATCCTGTCTCAACAATCGGCCTCCCACTGTACTTGACTTATTTTGTCGGATGTTGATTTTGTTAGTTCTTGTTAATTATCTGGATTTCTTTCCTACTAATGTTTTGAACAATAAGCTGAAAAGGACATAATTGAATTGGTGACAGAAACTGAATTTAAAAGGCACAATCCCTTACTGTTCTATATGGCAGCACCAGACTGACTGAGGCGTTGCCTGATGGGATCAAAAGACATTTGAATTTCCTCAGAAGGAAACTCATATTTAGAGACAATGTGCACAGAAAAAGCCTTTCATGTTCTGAATCTGATTTAATATTGATTAGGGGCAATCTAGACTGGGGATTTGAGTTTGAGGCCATAAGACATTTTAGGAAAGAAAGACAACTGGAGCACTCATGTAAATGCTATAATTTAAGTTGGGTGGTTAACAAGCACATTTAAGTAAAGAAAATTGCAGTAACTGCCTTGTTAAACTTGTGAATATTAGTTAAACTGCATTAGTGATGCCCCACTATTAAGACTTTGCTCATTTAACTGAGCTATTCATCCATTTCACATCTATTATCCCCAAAATCTTCTGTACATATATAAAGATCGGTAATTAAGCAGAATACAAATATGTTTAATCAACACAGCACAGACACTATGACACAGTGACCGAGCCTCCTGCAGGACAGGAGGATGTGCTCAAAGTCACTTCAGCAGGGCGGATGTTTGCTGACACAAGGGTTGAGCACAGGTTATCAGGTTATTAGATATATTGGATTATTAGCTCTCTAACCACCACAACCCTGTTGTAGCCCTCTACTGTCCCTTTTATCATGTACTGTCAGCGCAGAAGATCCAGGCTTCACATCAGTAACACATCACTGATAAGAGGCTGGTTCCTCTGGTTCATGGTGGGAAAGGTTTTAGGATAAGATTAGTAAAAAATACTATATTCTTGGCAATAAAGATATTGAGGGTAATTAAGTGGTATGTGTGTGTGGTCACACCTAGTGTGTTTACATCATGCAGATCCTGGAGTTTCATTGTAAAAATACTTTTTCTGTGTATTTGCACAGATTCGCAGATGACTCCTCCATCAATAAGAGCAAGCACATAGAAAAACACTTACAGAATGCAAATACAATCTTTTTCTTCATGCTTGTTTTTTATTTTTGCCATATTTTGACAATGTATACAGGCAGTAGTTGTTATGAAACAGCTGCCTTGTGGTCTTTGTGTAAGTCGCTAACATGACTCCATGGGACGTTGTTTTCACATTTTGATTAACGTAAAACCATTGTCTTTTCTTTCTCTTACAATGCAGCGCTGTATAAATATTTTTTAAGTTTATAAGTATAATCAGGAATTTTCCTGAAAAAGCCTGGAATATGATATTTTGTATCTGGTCATTTCAAGAATTATTTCCAATTTAAATCAACCAATAAAAAATCATACAATGCTTTCATACCTAAAGTCCTCAACAAGTGCACATGTGCAATCACTGCACAGACATGATGGGATGCTTCAGTGTTGCTGTCTGCTGTTGACCGTTGTGTTTTTTTAGCAACTTGAAAACGCACAGGTGCAACTATTCCAAACAGGGTCCATACTGAAAATGCACTCATGAGGATGTGCCGTGCTTCGGATATAAGCATCCGCTCCTTGGCATATATTATGTTCATGCTTCATGCTGAGACAACGCAGGGTAACCACACATCATACCTCCAGCTAGTAAAATAAGTGGTGGAGGTACAGTTGTAGGGGGAAACAAAGGGGTGGTGTTGTGAAAAAGATAATTGCATCTTTTAATTGAATCCCTGGAGGATTGAAATGCTCAAAGGGGGATTGGAATCAAACCACCCTCAGCCTTTGTTTCTTCCCTCTTTCATGAACTAGCGCAAAGCATTCCGGGAAATGATCATCTAAGAGCTGGTGTTGTAAATTCAGATCCATAGCCCAAACGTATTTCTGTCTCTCTACATTGCCCTCTACATTGTGATCCTCGTCAGTTCACACGTTTGTTCACGACTCTGTTCTCCCATGTGTTCTCCTCTGTCATTCTCTCTCCTCCCTCCTCTAGTCTCTCCACTTGTGTGCATCCCTTTGTTGTTTACTCATCTGCGTTGTCATGCCCAAATCCTATCGCAGGGCAACAAGTCAAACTGTCTCTTCAGATTTTATCTTGTTCATGTCTTTTCCTCTCTCCCTTCCTTTCCTTCCCCCAGCTTCACTCTTTCTCATCCGTACTCAGTTCAGCCCTAATTAGTGAGATTCATCTCTGATCAATAGACCCTCCTCATGGGAGCATTAGAGGCAGCAGCCCAGAGTGACGACACATGTGTGTGTGTGTGTGTGTGTGTGTGTGTGTGTGTGTGTGTGTGTGTGTGTGTGTGTGTGTGTGTGTGTGTGTGTGTGTGTGTGTGTGTGTGTGTGTGTGTACATGCATGCAGAGTGGGGTGTCCAATGTTTGTGTGTAGAATCTGCTCAGCGAACAGATACTCTATGCATGCACACACACGTCTCTTCTTGGCAAATATGTGTGCAAACCCCCTCCTGTCCAGGAGGCCCGTTACAGTGTCATCGTATCTGTGTTCTGTTGATTCAATTAACAAATATTTTTATTCTTCTTAATTGCTGATCTTTATACATATACTGCAGATTTCAGAGATAATAGATGGATGAATAGCTCAGTTAAAAGAACAACATATTAATAGTGGGGCATCACTAATGCAGTGACTAATAGTCACACGTTATCCAGGCACTGCAACATATTCTGATGCTATACGGTTTACCTGACATTGTATTTATTGGGAAATATGCTTATTGAACTTCATATGGCAATTAAGGGAGACACAGCTGCATGATAATGATGAAGCTATGAAGCTGAAATGTGATGATTCACATTTGGCTGCATGATCCATCCTTTGTTTATTCGGTAGTACTCTTGCCAGTGTACTTTGTGCTGGCTCAGAACAAGTCTGTTGAGGAATGAGTTTGGCAGTTGAGTTGTATCTGGGTAGGTATTACTGATTTGTGATTATACAGCTTCAAATAACGTCTTGTAGTCCAATCAAAGCCTGCCACTCTTACTGTATCCATAATTAACAATACATTTTTGCTAATTTCCCTTTTTAAGGCTGACGAGGGACAGACTCTGCCTCAAGGTCACAGCGGAGGCAGTATATTAAAATGTATATACACAGATTTAAAGCGAGCAGTGCAGGGAATTAAGCAGCCAAGGAAAATCATAAAAGTGAGGCTGTATGTAATGAGTCAGGAGTGAATGATGTGAACGTGTTTACATGCCACTGATGTGAGAGCAGAGGGCCCAGGGCCGTGGAGGGCCATCTGGGGCCATCTGGCCACAGGCACATTCCCTTTGCTGCTGTCAAAGGATGTGTGTGTGTGTGTGTGTGTGTGTGTGTGTGTGTGTGTGTGTGTGTGTGTGTGTGTGTGTGTGTGTGTGTGTGTGCGTATCACACGTGTATGTGTGTCTCTTGTCGTCTATTTTCATAGAAATCCCTCATAATCTTTTTTGGAAAACAACAGCCAATTAAAATAACTGCAATCTGTATGCATAAACCTCAGCCAATTCATCCAGGGAGCTTTGAGAAAGAACAAGGTTTCAATATGCAATGTGTTTGGCTGTGAGTAAGCATTGGCTATGTGCAGCCTTGGGGAGACAAACAAAGCTACAAGAACTAGCCACTGTACACAAACTCAAGACAACTTCAATCCCAAAAGACTCATTAGATATTCTGAGAGTAGAATCAATTTAGCCCCCACTAAATGAGTGAGGAGGGTCGGATATATATTTAGTTGTATAGCATAAATATTGACATTTAGACTGTTAAATATCATGCATGTGTATTGTAGTTTTAGGCCATTATTATTTGTATATGTATGTATTTTTTTGTTAACATATATGACAGCACATCACCTGAACGTGTAATCCAGTGATAATCATCACACACATACTTTTATTTCACTTTTATCTCAATGTACCACTTGTGTCCTTTACCTGTCCCTGTGTGTGTGTGTGTGTGTGTGTGTGTGTGTGTGTGTGTGTGTGCTGCCTTGGTTCCCTGGCATCTTTGGGCTGATTACTACAATGCCTGTAGGGAGTACTACACCATTGTTTATGTTATTTACGAGCTTCATATAATTGGGCTGAGAGTAGCGAGGCTCAGTCAGAGGCGTGCTCCTGTAGGGTTAAACACAGTACTGCAGCCTAAGAAGAATGTGTGGCTGTAATTAATGGAATTTATTTCAGTATGTTGTAGGCGGATTAGACTGTCACACATGAACCCAAGTTTATTTAATTTAAATACTGTAAAAGTAAAACATTTGCTCACTCTATTGGCTTGATGATGTCTCTGTAAATGTAGACATTTTACAGGCCTGGTCTCATTCTGCATTCTTGCCATGTCCAAGAACACAGGGGAACTTATTATAATAAAGCCTCTAAAATCAGGAGCATGACAGCAATATCTAAAGTCACTAAAATAACTTTAATAACAAAACTTGTAAAATTGTCTTCTCCAGTGAACTATTTTCTCTATCAGACAGTAAGCTCACCGATCTTTGTTAGGGATGACATGGTGAAATAATTAGTGATTAAATGCTAAGTTTATTTATTTACGAATCGCTAACACTTTAATAATCATTTATCATCAAACACTCCAATCAAGGTCCAGCCTGATAATGTTTTAAACCCAAAATCCAGGCCATATCTTACACATTGCCCTTTTAATGTGGATTAAAGGTACAATGTCTAAAACATTAAAACAATGAACTACATTATGAACAGAGTGTGAAGAGGTAACAGTAATGACGTTATGTCAGAGACGTCTCTGTGTTGTGTTGCAGAGATATCTAGTGAAGTTAGCATGCTAACAGCTAGCTGCGCTCCGTCCAGTCTGTAATACCACTTGTTCCTCTAGAGGTGATAGTGAGTCATTGTAGCTGCAGTCTGCCTCAGTACAGAGGGAGAGGAAGCTGCTTGACTCACTTGTAAATATTACAGCCATGGTCTATGTCTGCTTTATAGTTTGTTTATTAGATTACATTCAAAGTCGCAGAAACAAGAAAACGACCCGCATCCTCGTCTCTTCGTCATAGACGCCGGGAGGCTGGAGGCTGGAGTATAAGTTAGCAATTAGCTCGAGTTAAGGCACAGCGTCAGGAATTATAAACAGGTCCAGCAGCCCGCTGTGACTGCCAGCGCTGAGGCTTGTGCCGGCTGAAGTCTCTTCGGCCGCTGACTGCTGGGTGACGGCTTCTGCTTACATCTCTTTCCTCCCCTGGTGGAATGCAGTCCTTATGTTATTTTTATTTTTTGGAGGCACAGGGAAGTTTTTTGACATCGTCCTGGATCCATCTTTTTAATATTTGATCACATCATGTTGTAATTTTACTATGTCGTTTATCGTGTACACACAACATCTATTGCAGTCCTGGGAGAGGGATCCCTTTCTCTGAGGTTTCTAACATTTTAATTATGGGGTTTCTTTTGGGGAGTTTTTCCCTGTGCAGTGCGAGGGTCTAAGGACAGAGGGTGTTGTATGCTGTCTGTAAAGCCCACTGAGACAAATGTGTCATCTGTGATATTGGGCTATATAAATAAATTTGATTTGATTATTATTGTATGAACCCAGTAGTAGAGGTGAAATACTGCCTCCAATTTCTTTGGAGAATATTGCTCGGAACTCCACATTGCACCTTTAAATAGATAGATGCTTTTGTGAAAATATATTGGATTTTTGTTTGTGGTGTTGGGTTGGTGAGGTCAAAGTTAATATTGCTTTCCAGTTTTTACTTTCTTACATAGTTACTGCTCAAAACTATCTGGTGAGAAGAACGTTTACTGGCCAAAATTACTGGACTATATACGGTATATACTATATATAGATATATATCTGTATATACTGTATACACATGTATATATACTTCTCACTAATGATAACTAAAGTGGTGGTAAATAAATGTATGTATCACAAGACAACACGAAAACAATGGAAAGGAGTGTCTGATAGTGATGAACCCACAGAGAATTATTACCTGAGTCTGCAGCTCCGCTCGCCTTCGCAGAGTTTCAGCTCATTGTTTATTGCTGTCTGGCACAAAAGTGTTTTGGTTCACTCTCACTGCTATCATCTTGCCCTTATCAGCTACAGCAGGCAGCTGCTTTTTAGAAAGAAAGCTCTTCAAACCCACTTTAGACTACATGCTCAGCAGCAAACAGCAGACACACAGGTACTGTATATGTCAATGTCAACACAAAATATTAAGTTGATATGCCGAACTTGCTAGCAAACAGACGCCTTTACTATATTTATAAGCTTATCTCTAACTGTATCTATCTGGCCTCTGTTACTTGGCAGCTGCCTACTGCAGCCAAAAGCGACGCTATGGGAGTGGTGACAGTGCACCAAAACAGTACATTTTAAAAAAGCTCTGCAGAGCTAAGGGGAACTGCAGACTCGCGTGATAAGTCTGTGTGTTTCACATTCATTGTTATTATTAAATGATGGATTAGTGTCCACCAACAGGTTGCACATGTCTGCGAGCCGTGAGCAATTCTTCATCTCACATTTTTTTAACAGTATTTTACAAGTAAGCAGAATGTTGTGTAGAGCTAAAAAAATATTCTTTGTGACTTAATCATTTAGTGACCCCTCAGATTTATCTCATAACCCTTGGGTGGGTTCCAACCCCCAGGTTGGGAACCTTTGGCTTGGCTAATTCTCAAGTGGCTTTATCAGTTGTCAGATAATTAACTCATTGTTTACAATCTGAGAAGCCATTTCCAACACTGTGGTTTGGATATCAAAATGGAGGCCAGCTCGGGAGACACAGCCAGTCATACCCTAATGAGTTGTTGGCGAGCCAGCCCTGCTTCGCCTGTTCAGAAAGGAAACACTGGCAGATAGTTGGCCAATTTCGTAGTTGGGATGTTTTTTCTGGCTTGAGACTGTGAATTAACATGCTGACCATCACAAAATTATGGATCATTGCTGCTGAAAGAAAACAGAAAGTAATGACCATCTACAAAGCTAATGATGCCTGCCATTAGCAGTGGGTGCTTTGACAGTGTCCGACAGGAGCTGTGCTGGCTGTTTTGATTCACAAGTCACCTGGGGTTAGTGAGAGCCTGTTAGTCTGTCTCATAACTATTAAATACATAATATAAGCAGTGAGGTTACAGAAATGAACAGCTCAGATTATCTGATACACTACGACGAAAAGGAAGTTAAGTTAGTTGACAATGCAAGTTTTCACAAAAGATTTACTACTTGGAAAATTGTAAAACAATACAATTGTGTGTGTGTTTAAAAATATTTGGTTTAATTGTTAAATTGGCAGCTTTGAGTATGGCTTTGTTTCAATTGTTTCCAATGAGTGGTGGCTCTGGGATAAGTAATTTATTTGCTACAATTAAAGAAACATTTGGTATCTTGACATAACACATACACTTATTACATACTGCTACTACATATTATTTATGTATGTGCTCTATCTGGATATGTATGTTTGTTGTTTGAAGATCAGATTATCGCTTTAGAGTAGTTCAGGTCATGTGTTCAAGTGAGAACTACTTTTTGTAACTGCAACACAAAACTACCTCTATCCACTGCAAAGTGTTTAGAATGATTCACAATGTTCTTCAATGCTCCCGGTATCAGTAGGCTGTGTTACTAATGCTCTCATGACTTTCACAGTTCGTCCTGTCATTTTTATTCCAACCTGCTACAGTGTAATGTGAAAATGATAAGGATCCACATTGCGGTTGATGCACACTGGCATTTAAAACCGTGTTTATCTCTTCTACTTTATCTTTGTGTGTTCCATTTATCTGCAGATGTATATGCTGTTGTTGACTCTAACCTCACCGGAATGATGCTCATTGAGGTGTCTTACATCCTCGTTTAAACTCCCGTTGTTTTCTCTTTTAAGTTTTTTAATGGACATTGGATTTTTCATTGTCACCCAGGACCACAAAGCACTTTAAATTGATATAATTCACAAAGTAATGCGACGTGTTGATTGAAGCTCATGGTTATATTGCTGAAGAACAAATTTGTGATGCTCCTGATAAAATTAATAATTTTCTATCTTGAGCTAATCTTTTTCACTCTCATGCAAAATGTCCTCATTATGTACCCATTTGAGGATATGCATCAGAATGAGGAAAGATTTAATTGGAAGGTCCTCATCAAAATGATTATCTCAGTGCTGTCTATATCCATCCTTATCTGCATTCATTTTGTTTCCTAAATCATCAGTGCAGTATTTTCCACTTCCTTGGAAGTCCAATGTATGGGATCCACCATGTACATATTCTTACTAAACGTGCCTCATAAATGAATGTGTATACACTGTTATGACCACAGCCACAGGACTCAGGACTCAATAACAACAGTTGCCTGCACAGCTGTAAGGTTGATTCATCTGTTGTTGTGTTTATTGAGGAAGCTATTCTAAGCTACTTCCAATGCGGCTCACAACTATATTTCATCTGTACAAACTGCTTCCTGACAGTCTCAGGCCTTTGCTCTTTGGCCTGTCGACCTGCTGTAAGTCACTCAAACAGGTGTTCATGCTTTGACAACCTATTACACAGTCTGTTTAACAACTGCAAATAGGTCATTACCTGCATTAGCTCTTTGTTGGCTCATGTCTTGACATGAGTTGCTGAGTCAGAGCTGCTGTGCTGCATAGGTATACTGTACCTATCAAGGCAGTTGTTCATGACAAGTGTGTTTTGCCTTGCTAGCACCATGGCTATAGGGACAGTAATGTGCTGTGTCAGTCAGTCCACCGCTTTGGTCCAGACTGAAATGTGCCAACAATTACTGGACGAATGGATGTATCCTAGTGACTTTGGTGATCCCCTGACTTTTCCTCTAGTGCAAGCATGAGGTTCACAAGTGAACATGGTACACATTTAACATTGGCATGTTGCATTGTCATTTTGAGCATGTCAGCATGCTAATGTTAGCATTTAGCTCAAAGCACTGCCTACGTAGTAATTTAGACCCTTAGCTAGCTCTGTTAAACTCCAGGTTATGGCACATCCAAACAATACATTAAAGAGGACTGGAATCATTACTTCTAATGATTCCAAAATCCTGTGTTACTATTGTATTTGTAATATATAAAAGAGTGAATTGGAAGAAAACAATTTTTGATACATAAATCACGGCTTAATCAGAATATAGTTTTGATTTATTCAAAGGGAGCCATGAGACAAGTGAAAGCCAGTACTGCCCTGTACATGTGTTGAAACTGTTACATGTGTAGGTTAAATAGATCAGGAAAAGACATCCCAAAAATACGGCCCAAACTGATGGTAAAAAGAAAATGTGATCCCTTCTCTGTCCTTCAAATTGTCCAGTTGTGATTATAGAAGCTTCAGGGTTGATGTTTTTCACCAACAACATTGGACAACAATACAAAACATGGGACACCTCCCTGAGGGACGATGTCAGATGACGCCGGCAACACTCATTGTTACACTTTTGATATGTGAAACCCACCAATGCGTTAAACCTCCCACTCCCCTCTGCACTCCCAAATATAACCATTATTCACCCCTCATGGTCCAACCTTGCGTGCAGTCCTGTGATAGCGCTCATTCACCCAAACTTGAACCCAGCTGACTCCCTCTGAGTGATGGGCAGGAGGGCTATTGTCTTGTGATCAGCCAGAGAGACACAACACTCGGCTAGCTCTGCCTCGGGAGTCAACGTCACCAGTGTATTGCGTGCTGCACGTTCTCCCTGGGGTCATGCCATGTCCCCGGTCAGGCTGGAGATGTCATAAATAAAGAGAGACAGGGGAGAGAGAAAGAGAACAATGAATCCTCCTTTTCCCTTTTCCAGCTCTGTCTCTCTTCCCCCGCCAGCCACCAGGGATGTTGTAAATCAGAGGGCAGGGGTGGGGAGAAACCTGAGCCGAGAGCAAGGGAGTAAGGCAAGGAGACATTAAAGTGGGAACCTGGCTCTCTGGGAGCCTGGCCATTCCTGTCATCATTAGGGAGCGTGGGAGACAAAGGCAGGAAGAGATGATGAGGCATGGGATAGAGGGAGAGGGGGGTGGGCAAGGATACATAATCTTAGATAGACATAATATATAATGAAAACAGCAAACACAAATACATGTGTAGTGCCTCTCGCATATTCGCACAGGTCATAAATCCAGGTTGGCTCGGTTTAGCTCTGACAGCCTTGACGCAGGCGGACAAAGGTAATCCTGCAATAATTTTCAGCGAACAAGGGATTTTGATTTCTGCCCTGCCAGGAGGGAGAGAAAAGAAATCATCTGCGAAAGGGCTTTCTTTCAGTGCAGCATGGCCAAACTTACAGCCAAGCAATGTCCTTGCTTTCACAGGGATAAAGCCATCTCTGACAATGGTGGAAAAAAATAGAATTGCTGATGGAGAGCGAAGAGGCTGAAGTGAGGCAGCGATGAAAGGGATAAGAGCATGTGTGAGTGTGTGAGCGATGGCTAAATGGTTGTATCTTTGTATCTTTATGCCTTTGTGTGACTTACTGTACTCCCATGTTCATACCAGCCAGATTTATGAAAGCCAATCAAAAAAACAGATGTCTTTATAGGAGTCAAAGCATCCCACACATGTATTAATCCTGACCTTTTAACACTTTATATCTAAAGGACAATTAAGATTAAAACAAATACAGAATCAATAAGCACTAAAAGTTTCACATCAACCTCTCATGATACAGCCCCAAATTCTTCCTCGTTGATGTGTTCTCTCTGTTCTCTGCTGTTTACCAAGACTGTCAAGGTAGGTTTACTCAGTGCTACCTCGCTCTCGCTGACACTGATCATAGATCACTGTCCCTCTGGCCCCAGGTATCTCTCTCTCTGTGTCAGAAGTAACTAAGCCTTGTGGAATGCGAGTGTTTGGACTTGGCTCTCATCCGTCATCTCACATTTTCCCCTTGAGGTAGTGAGGCTTAACCCTGACAGCCTACACAGAGGGTTGAGGAGGAAAGCCAGTGCCACTGTTCACTGGACTCTTTACATTCACTCACCAGAAAGGGGAGGGGAGTTATGGGGGAGAGCACCGCGAGTTATGGAATAAAACTCTTTGTAAAAAGAGCAAGCTCCTTAAGGGACCTTTAGGACCTATTCACAATAGAGCTGTATAAGAATTTCCACACGACTGATGGTGAAAAACTTAATTTTCTGAATTTGTTGTGTGAGACTGCACAAAGCACAAGGTTGCACAGGTTTTATTTCAGCTAACTGCATTATAGAATTATCTCTTTTCATTACAGTGTAAGGTTTTACTACAGTGGAAAAAGAATGTAATGCAATTAGCAGAGACAAAAACAAATCAGTGCACGGTTTCGATGCGAGAGCATGAGAACCATCGTTTTTTTTTGTATGCTGAAGGCACAGAAATCCTCAACTATTTATTTGAACGGATGCGAGGCTCAAAATGGGGGCTCAAATGGGCCCAAACAACAGCTCTATCTTTTACTACTTTTACTTTAACTCAAATATCAAATAGGTACCAACATGCAAATAATTCTATCTATCTATCTTTCTATCTATCTATCTATCTATCTATCTATCTATCTATCTATCTATCTATCTATCTATCTATCTATCTATCTATCTATCTATCTATCTATCTATCTATCTATCTATCTCTCTATCAAATCAAATTTCAAATCAAATTTATTTATATAGCCCAATATCACAAATTACACATTTGTCTCAGTGGGCTTTTCTGTCCTTAGGCCCTCGCATCGCACAAGGAAAAACATTCTAACAGAAACCCCACAATTAAAAGGAGGAAAAATGGAAGAAACCTCAGGGAGAGCAACTGAGGAGGGATCCCTCTCTCAGGACGGACAGACGTGCAATAGATGACGTGTGTACAGGATAAACAACGTAGTACAAATACAACATCCATTTGACAAAAATTATGTTGTGATCAAAAAATAGAAAGTATGGATGAATCCAGGATAATGTCAAAAAAGACTTCCCGGTGTCAGGCAGGACCAGGGCAGCAGGCGCAGCCACAATTCATAATCCTGACGAAAACTTTAACAGTGGCAACCTGCCACATGAGAGACACAGAAATTCTGGGGATGATACCCCGGATGCTGAGTTAGTAACATAAATTTACATAAATGCATACAGATAGAGAGGGAGAGGAGGAGAGCAGGGAGGTGTCCCCCGGCAATCTAAGCATATAGCAGCATAACTAGGGGCTGATCAAAGGCAAGCCTGAGCCAGCCCTAACTATACGCTTTAATGTGGAGAGGGTGTCTGCCTCTCAAACACAAACTGGAAGCTGGTTCCACGGGAGAGGAGCTTGATAGCTGAAGGCTCTGGCTCCCATTGTACTTTTGGAGACTCTAGGAACCACAAGTAAACCTGCATTATGGGAGCACAATGCTCTAGTTGGTATATAAGGTAGTATGAGATATTAAAAATATGCTGGAGCCTGACCATTAATTGCTTTGTAAGTCAGGAGAAGGATTTTGAATGATATTCTGTATTTTACAGGGAGCCAGTGCAGAGCAGCTAATACAGGAGTAATATGATCCCGTTTCCTAGTTCTTATCAATACACGTGCCGCTGCATTTTGGATCAACTGAAGAGTCTTAAGCAACCTTTTGGGACAACCTGATAATAATGAGTTGCAGTAATCCAGCCTTGAAGTAACAAATGCATGGACTAGTTTTTCTGCATCATTTTGAGACAGGGTGTGTCTTATTTTTGCAATGTTATGTAGATGAAAGAAGGCAGTCCTTGAGATTTGTTTTATGTGGGAGTTAAAAGACAGATCCTGATGAAAGATAATGCCAAGATTCCTTACAGTGGTGTTGGCGGCCAAATTAATGCCATCCAGAGTTTCTATGTCATTAGAAAATGCGTTTCAGAGGCGTTTAGGGCCAAGTATAATAACTTCAGTTTTGTCTGTGTTTAACATCAAAAAGTTGCTAGACATCCAAGTTTTAATGTCCTTAAGGCATGCTTGAAGTTTAACCAATTGATTGGTTTCATCTGGTTTAATTGATAGATATGATTGGGTATCATCCGCATGAAAGTTTATAGAGTGGTTCCTTATAATATTGCCCAAAGGAAGCATATATAAGGTGAATAGAATAGTTCCAAGAACAGAACCTTGTGGGACTCCAAGACTGACTTTGGCTGTCATGGAGGATTTATCATTAACACATATAAACTGAGATCACTCAGATAAATAGGATTTGAACCAGCTTAGTGCGGTTCCTTTTATGCTAATATAATGTTCCAGTCTCTGTATTAGGATGTCATGATCAACAGTGTCGAAAGCAGCACTGAGCTCAAACAAGACAAGGACAGAGACAAGTCCTTTGTCTGATGCCAATAGAAGGTCATTTGTAACTTTCACCAGTGCCGTCTCTGTGCTATGATGAACTCTAAATCCCGATTGAAAAACCTCAAATAAACTATTATTATGTAAAAAGTCACACAACTGTTTTGCAACTGCTTTCTCAAGGATTTTAGCGAGAAAGGGTAGGTTAGATATCGGCCTATAGTTGGCTAAAACCTCTAGATCAAGACCAGGCTTTTTAAGAAGTGGTTTTATTACAGCTACTTTAAAGGATTGTGGTACGTAGCCAGATAATAGAGACAGGTTGATCATAATTAATGACGAGGTGTTAATTAAGGGTAACACTTCTTTAACCAGTTTAGTTGGAACTTAGTTGGGTCTAAAAGACAAGTTGATGGCTTAGACGACGAGATTGTTGAAGTTAGTTGGTTAAGGTCGATTGGAGTAAAACAGTCTAGATATATTTCAGGTGTTACGGCTGTTTTTGAGGTTCCGGAGGTTGAAGTTAAGTCATTACCAATTGAGGGCAGGAGGAGATTAATTTTGTCTCTAATAATTATAATTTTATCATTAAAGAAGCTCATGAAGTCGTCACTACTGAGAGATATAGGAATAGAAGGCTCAATAGAGCTGTGGCTCTCTGTCAGCCTGGCTACAGTGTTGAAAAGAAACCTGGGGTTGTTCTTATTTTCTTCTATTAATGAAGAGTAATAAGCTCTGGCATTACGGAGAACCTCCTTATACGTTTTAAGATTATCTAACCAGACTAAACGAGATTCTTCCAGTTTAGTGGAACGCCATTTCCCTTCAAGATTTCTCGACTTTTGTTTTAGTGTGCAGATTTGTAAATTAAGCCATGGAGCTTTCTTTTTCTGTTTTATTATCTTCTTTTTTAGAGGAGCGACATAGTCAGTGTTATTCGCAGTGAGGCTGCAGCACTATCAACAAGATGATTCATTTTGGGAGGGACTAAAGTTAGCATTGGATTCCTCCATTATATTGATATTGATAAACGCATTATTAAGGCTGTCACCAGCAACATCCACATGGATATTAAAGTCACCTATTAAAGTTTTAATTACTAAACTTGGTAAAAAAAAAAACGAGAATTCAGTTAGAAATTCAGAATACGGACCAGGAGGGCAGTACACAATAACAAATAAAATTGGCTTTATTGTTTTCCATGTTGGATTTGAGAGTGTAAGAACAAGGCTTTCAAAAGGGTTATAGTTTTGTTTAGGTTTAGGATTGATCAAGAGGTTTGAGTCAAATATGGCCGCAACTCCACCTCCTCGGCCTGTGCCTCGAGGAACGTGAGTATTATTATGACCAGGCGAAGTGGATTAATTTAGACTGACATATTCTTCATCAGCCAGGTTTCAGTGAGACAAAATAAATCAATATTATTATCTGATATTAAATCATTTACCAATCCAGCTTTCGATGGTAAAGATCTGATGTTTAAGAGCCCACATTTAATTTTTCGATTTAGTTGCACTTTTGCAGCGGTGGTGTTTATTTTTATTAGGTTTTCATGTATAACTCCTTTTCTGTTTACCATTGATTTTATTGATTTCAGTGGTCGTGGGGCAGACACAGTCACTATGGGGGTTTGAGTGGGCGACTGGTCTAATGGTTGTCATGGATTAGGTCCACTAATAAACTAATAAACTTTGTAATATTATTGGATATGAGATCTGCTCCAGCCAAAGTAGGATGGATGCCGTCTCTCCTAATCAGACCAGGAGGTCCCCAGAAAGTCCTCCAATAATCTACGAAGCCCACATCATTATCTGGACAGCACCATGAGACCTAAACATGTCATCACTCGTTAGATTTGGCAGAGGACCAGAGAAAACTGCGACATTGTCTTTGCATAAGTTTGACGCAATCGGGTGTCATTACCGCCGACGTGAATAACAATCTTACTGTATTTACGTTTAGCTTTAGCCAGCAGTTTTAAATGTGCTTCTATGCCGCCTGCTCTGGCCCCAGCAATGCACGTGACTATCGTCGTTGGTGTCTCAAAATGAACATATCTCAAAATTGGGCTACCGATAACCAGAGTTGACTTCTCAGCAGGTGTGCTTAATAAGTACAATTGTAGGTTTAGATAAATGACAGGTAATTAGCCGATGTGATCAAGAATATAGCAACATTAACTGAGTCGAGCTAGAGCAGCTGAAGTATGCTACCAGCAACACAGAGACATTGGAAAACCGGAAATGACGCGCTTACCGTAAAGCCAGACAAGCCACAGATATCTATTTCTAGAGAACATTGTACTATACGGATTGCATAAAGAGACGGTCTCTTGTATCAGCGCATGCGGTGAGTACAAGACAGGTACTACACTTGTTGGACCCGACATAGTCGCACAGCTGTTGGAGTGCTGCGAGGAGGAGCTGAGAAATGATCTCACTCGCGTGGCGGGCAAGAGCCTAGCGGGCAGCAACAAAAAAGATGTCCTCGCCGCCATGAAGGCGCTCACCGTCCGAGCAGGGACAACAGCAGGACGTCCACAACAGGGGAGGAGCCAGACACAAGAACCCGAAGGCCAAGCCCGAAGGGGTATGCATCTACTGCGGCGAAATGGGCCATGGCAAGACGCCGCAGTGGCGCACCAGATGCACCGAGTGTCCGTAGTATGGTAAGGCGTGCCTCGGTGGCCGACCGACTAGGTCCCTGTCTGGGGAAACCGACGGGTTGTACGATGAGCAGACGGCAGCCTTCGTTGAGTTATGCATGGTCACCATGGCCGGCGCAGACGACGGGTTGCGCACACTCCCCCTCGCTCACCACCTGTACGATGATATGTGCGATCAGTGGATGAAATGGAAGTCCAGTCCGCAGCCTTATGTCAACCTCACACTCACCGACGAGCATGAAGATTATAAAGTGCTGGGTTTTGATCTTCCGAAGCGCACCCGCGCGGTGTCCCTGCCTGCTATGGCCGACACGGGGTGCCAGAGCTGCCTGATCGGCATTAAAGTCGCCCAACAAATGGGTCTGAATGCTGAGGACCTCATACCCGTGTCCATCACCATGAGGGCTGGAAATAACAAGATAATTCGTATTCTCGGACCCGCAGTGGTCAGATTCACCGGTAACAGTGACGACGCTTGGAGATGCGCCAAATCGCGTCGCACCGCATATTCCTCTCCCGCGCAGCCTGTGTGGACCTGGGCATGATATCGGACCAATTCCCCACACTCGGGAGGTGAACCTGGCGACCTCGGAATTGTGTGACTGCCGCGAAGCCTGTGACACTCCCATCCCCGTGGCCATACACTGGCAAGACGAGCTAAAAGCAGGCCTCGACCACTGTTGACTTCCAGGCTTTGACCAAGCATGCGTTCCGTGAGACCCATCACACCCAATCCCCATTTCACCAGCCGAGACGTGTATCCAACGGGAAGCACAAAACAGTGTTTGACGCATGGAACGGTTACCACAGCGTCCCACTACACGAGGGACGGTTACTCACGGCGATATGACGAGATCGTCCCGGACGTTGGTGACAAGACCAAGTGCGTGGACGACACGCTACTATGGTCAGATACGATCGAGGAGAGCTACTTCCAAGCGGTTCAATGGCTGGATATATGCAGCCGGAATGGAATCATCCTCAACTTGGAGAAGTTTGTCTTCAGTGCACCCACAGTGGAATTCACGGGTTTCACGATCACCATGACTGACGTGCGACCGTGCAGCCGCTACCTGGAAGTGATCCACGATTTCCCACAACCGTTGGGAACGGTTTCCCAAGCACTGCCGATGCACGCCCCTTCTGCTGCACCGATGGATGGAAGATAACCCTGGTCGGCAGCAGATTCACACACGCAGCAGAATCCAGATACATGCCAATAGAGGGTGAGGCTCTCGCTGTCGCGGACACCTTGGACAAGCTTCCGGACGACAATGCCGCCGTAGTGAACCACATCCCACCAAGCACACACACCGAGGTCCTATCTCTCCTACGTCGAGCCAAGCTGGAGGACGACGACGACGTCAAGGAGGTCAACATGGCATGGTGCGCCGCAGGCCTGGAATCATTGCGATCAGTGACATGAGACCGCGTCAGGGAGGCCACCAGCAGCGACGGCGATATGCACATGTTGGAGGAAATGGCAGTGGACTGCATCCTGACTCAAAGATCAAGATGTCAGAGGCAATTCGTGACTTCCACCAGTACCGCAAAAACATTACGTCGATAGACGGAGTGATCCTATACAATGACAGAGAAGTCATACCACCCTCACTCCGTGGCGAGATGCTGAGCGCCCTACATGCTGCCCACCAGGGTATATCAATAATGACCGCCCGTGCAGAATCCTCTGTGTTCTGGCCAGGAATGTCGGTTGTTTTTAGCCGCCCGATACGCTATTTCATCCCAATATTCCCCGGGAAGTACAGACCGCACGAGACATGGCGTGAGACCCTGAAAGCAAGGGAGGAGGCCCTCCGCAAATGTCACGTTCGCATGTTTGACACCTGGGCGGAGCACAATAAACGTCTTCCGCCACTCGTGGTAGGGGACCGCGTACAGAACCAGACAGGACCCAACCCCAACAAATGGGATAGGACTGGCGGTGTCGTGGAAGTACGGCAACACGACCAATACGCGATCAGGATTGGAGGCTCGGGCAGAGTCACTCTTCGGAACAGAAAATTTCATTTCACAGGCAAGTTCAGCCCAGTCCGTAACGACCAGCCGCCACCCCGATCGATCTATGATGACCTAGCAACCCGCATCACTGTGCCACAGTTACCTGACCACGACATCGATCCTGTGACACCCGTGAAGCAAACGGGGCCCACACCGTCGTCGGTACTGACATCAAGTACACCCTGCCGTAATGCACCGCCCGCTTCAGTCACGACAGCAGCAGCAGGACGAGGCACGCCAAAGCACACAACGCCACCACCGGCCCTTGGGACCCTTAGAGCCCCACCCCCACCGGAGCCAGACGTGACACCGCCAGCACCAGCGACAGGTCAACGCCGATCCACCAGGGCAACCAGCGTGCCTACACAAGGAATATTCCATGGGATAATCATACGATGAGTTTGATAGACGTTCGTTCATATTCATTAAACTTCAAGTTTTTCAGCCTTTATCCGTTGGCATAATAAAGACTCGGAGGGAGATAGAGAACATTGTACTATACGGATTGCATAAAGAGACGGTCCCTTGTATCAGCGCATGCGAGATCGGAACCCGGAACCAGATTTAATTGTAAACACGTCTGTGCGTCAACCTGTATAATACTTGTTTAGTTATTGTCATTTTACACTGATATTATTCATAATAAAAGCGATCGAACGAATGGAACTATGTTCTTATCTAGCACTCTTCACAACTTCTAAACATTCTTTCATCGTTTGAGTTAATCACATGCAAAATTATCCATTCAATTATCACAATCTGTCAGACATGCATGTATAGTCCATAAAAATCTATGACATGGAATGTTTGTGATGTCTACTATCTCTGGCCAGACCGTGGACCGTGGTCCACCAAGAAGATGAGAACTTGTTGTGTCACGTACTGTGAGGAGGACCATTTTCTTTTTCTCATCGTTGCTGGGGTTTTTTGTTGCTGTTGTTTGTTTGGCAGGTTTACAGTATATGTAAGACATTGCACGGTGTACTACAGTACATTATGTTATAATAATAACATTATGCTGAGTTTTTCCAGTAAACTTTTAGCTACTTTTGAAATCTGAATCTAAAAAGCTCAGTGCAATACACACAAGCAATCAGACAAACGGGACATTCTTCTATAGTAGCTGCAGTAAGCAGTCAGTGTCAACAAAGACAGCAACAGAGTAAAACAAAACAGAGATTTGTATATAAGAATTATTTCAAGGGTTGACTGCCATGGTTAAAAAAACATCTAAACTTTTTGACCAGTATGGCTCACACGATGATTAAACAACTTTTCATTTTGGTGGCATTGGTCAATTTACTGAGACAATAATTAGGGTTTGAAGCAGGAATTAAATGTTTTGGTTGAGTTACTTCCTTTTGCAGACAATCACTAGAGTTGTGTTGTCCCTGTGGTGGTTACCTCTGATAGCGCCGTCCTGACCATGGCCTTGTTGCGGAAACGTAACAGCCACCCTCCAGTTTCACCTCAGGTTAACATTGTTAGCGCCGATAGCTGCTAGCAGCTAGCTCAGCCATCGCCATGTTGAGAGCCATGTGGAGGCGATCCTTCAATCACAGATATGCTCTGAATTCCGTATTTAGAACCTTTAATTACTGAAGGAGCGAATAACAGTGTCCAGAAAACATAAAAGTATTTGGCTTGAAATTCAGGAAAACAAGAGTAGGCTAAAGACCAGATATGCATTGAATTTCGTTCCTATTTCTTCCACAATGGCCCTTGTCACATTTACGGTGTGGCTGGTTCTTTGTAAAGGTCTGTGCTTTCAACAAATGACTGCGATATCATATGTGAAGTCAGTATCTCACTATTTAATGCCATCTCTGCGGCGACTGATATTTTGCGTTATTAGATCCATTTTCAATTCTACAAATGAGCTGGCTGTGCATATTCATAGTGTAATTACTTTCCCTTTCCAATTTGCGAGACACAACAGCTCTGTCCTGGAAATATAATGGGCTATTTTGCATCAAACATAGCTAAAGTAATAACAGAATATTAGCTTACCTCTCAGCAGGAGTCAGGTGAGATGGGGTCAAACTTAATGCAGGAGACAAAAGCTTCAGGCAATATCTGTTTGCAATCAATGTGGAAAACATTGTGGATTTAGATGAGTGTATGTGTGTGTGTGTGTGTGTGTGTGTGTGTGTGTGTGTGTGTGTGTGTGTGTGTGTGTGTGTGTGTGTGTGTGTGTGTGTGTGTGTGTGTGTGTGTGTAATTGCTCCTTGGAAGTGGATATAATCAAACAGGGGTATGAAATGGTAAATTATTTTGGGCTGCAATTGCCCCTCCGATTTCAATCTCACAGATGCCATCTTCATTTTTGTTTTATTCATGTTCTTTAGCACTTTAGCATCAGTCTTAGAAGATTAGGCTCCAGGTGAACTCTTTGCATGCTGCATATGCAATGAAAAAATGACAATGCCTGCAGTTTAAAACATATGCATGTTAACTGATCAATGCCTTTGCTTTCCCTCTGGCCAGTGGCATTCCATATATATTCTTACTGAAAATAAGGCATCTCAAGCAGGGCAACTAAGGGCTTGGCTTGAATGGCTCCTGTCACACACCATAATAGCTTGTGTGAAAAGCCAGGGTTGCCTGTTAATGCCAGGTGAGAGCAAGGATGGGGCCGGAGGAGCTTGTCTGTGGAGGAGAGACAATTTTGTTCTGGCTCTCCTCAGCTTTGTCAGAGTGTGTGTGTGTTGGAGGGAGGGCCGTAATTGCTGCCGCTACCCCTCCTCCCCAGAGCAGAATTGGAAGATTCATTTCATCTCTGAGGAAACGAACGTAGAGGAGCTCTGTGGGGTGGGGAAGTAGAGGAGACAAAACTACAGAGCAGCACGGTGGCAGCAGCTTGTGTACTCTGACCCTCTGTCCTGACACTACTTGGAGCCGGAGTAGAAGGCTATTTTGAAAAAAAAATGCACATCTTCTGCCAAAAACCAACATGAGGTGGATACAATAACATGACATCCTGTACAATGTCATGAAGTCCAATTTAACAGCCATGCAACACATATTACCTTTGTAGAGATTACATTGTCCGGTGATGACACTATTATGTTCCAAATATGTTGTTAAGGTGTACAACTAATTAAAACAATGAAACTTCAACCTGTAGCTTTAAACATCTCCGCATCAACAGCTTCTGTCACAGTCTCAACCAAACACTGAACTACAGGTGCTGTTTGTTTCATGGCTGTTGTAATGGGATTACTATTATTGCACACAACTAAATACTGCTCGATTGTTAGTTACGGCCACTAAATCAGAAATATTCATTCTTCCTGGGAGGACAGTCACATTATTCTTACCAGACGTTGCTTGTGAGGTAAACATGAACATCCAACAATGCTGTTCTGTAATTAGGCCAACCTCCAAAGTACAGGAGATGATATGTACATCATTTAGTAAATTAAAGAGCCTTTTTCTTCTTTCGGTCAAGTAAAGATCTTAAAAAGCAAACAAGTGTGTTTAGAGACTTTTGGAGGATGGATTTCTCTTCTGGTGAGAGCAGGTTCGTCTGTGCTGGGCAGTGTGTCCACCCACGCTGGTCAACAAATAAGAGGTTTAAAAAAGAAACCATGTAAAGTGCACACCATCTGTGTTACTAGATACAAACCCAAGTGAACAATTAAGGGAGATTGTGGAGTGACACCATTGCTGTAATGTATTGTGCACTGAGGCTCCTCTGGCTTCGTACCAATGAAAACACATTCAGGGATCCTTCATGTCCTCATCATCTTGCAAACTGAAAAGGCAGCCAAGTCATGAAATGTGTAAAAGTGTAGTTAGACATTCAGAATAACCATTTTCATCACCCAATTCAGTCCCCTTTCATTTCCATTTTTGGCAGCCCACTCAACTGCTGTCTTCAGAGAGAGATCCATATAGTTTACGGTGCGCATGCCAAATGTAATCCCCACTCATTACAGAATACAATCAGTATATGAAACCAGTTGAATGGTTAAAGCCCAGTAGAGAGACAAGAGGTTAATGTTGCCTTTGACACTCCAATCTGCCCTTCTCATCATGATGTGTGGTGGCAAACAGACGGGGACGCCCCAGCCCACTCTGTCTTCATACACTCATATCAATTCGTAGATTTGCAGAGAATGTGGGGGGGCTGAGGGCGCGTTACGCTCCAGAGCCCCAAAATTAATAAGGGGCCCCTCATTATGGAGAAACAGAAAAGACAAAGAGGTGTCGGAGAAGAAGTAGCAGCCAGAGAGGAGGATTGTTATATAATGAGAGCACAGGAGAGAGTGAAGGAAACAGAGAGAAATTCGATGATGTACAGTATGTGAATGAGAACTCCAGCATATATGCAGCCCTTTGGATTGCTCATATTTTCTTGCACTCATACCATGGGACTGAATCCAAGGGCAGAGAAGCCAGCAAGAGAAACAGGAAATTAGTATCCCTGCTTTTCCTTCTCCCCCTCTTATTTTTCTCCCTCTTTTTCTCTGTCCACCCCTCAGGGAGGTTGGGTAACAGCCAATCTCATTGAAAGGCAGATCAATAAAAAGATATATTGTCATCTCAGAGCGCCACCCTCTTAATCAATGAATCTATAATAGAATCCATTCACTGGAGCCTCTTAAAGGGCCAGTCCTCCCATTACCAGTGGAGGGTCAAAAAAGGTGCAGACATATAGGTGTAATGATGTGGTGGGGGATACATTACACTGCATGTGACTCCCAAACTGTACAGAGTGCTCACTGAACAGTATGTTGATGCTATCTTAATACACTAGTATTTTCTGCTTCAAGTTTTGGCAAGGGTGTTTGAGTGGCTTCGACCACATAATAAATGTTCCATCATGGTCAGCCATGCAGGGATTTTAAAAGTACTTTAAATATGAACTTTCACTGTTGAACAAGCAGTGTTTGAGGAGCAAATCTGAGCTCAAGGTTATATCAAACTATACTATTGTAACAGCCGTGGGCGCACATATCCCCCTTAACTTTATCAGCTCTAATCGTAAGCATGCACAATTACCTCTTGAATACTCCCAACAATATCAGAGCTGCCATCACTGTTGTTCATACATGTTAAAAGCGATTTACACCCAGGAAGGAAGTGTTTATGGTTAAGGATGTTGGCAATTGCTGTGTGGGCAGGACAGTATATCATTTCCCATGGTGTTCTGTTGACAAAAGAAGCGTATTTGCCTTTCTCTGGTGGACAGGGTGACCGTTGTATTTTGAGATTTGAGGCTATTTTATAGCTGTGAAGTGTTCACATATCCTCTTTACATCATGAGTTTACATTATGGTTGCTTTGCTGTTTGCCTTGTGCGTTGGGTTACTACATTAGGCACCACCTTCACACACAGTATATGTCATTTGTTACCAAAAATGTGTTCAAAGTGCATACTTTGCACTTTTTTCAAAGAAATAAAATATGACCAAGTCCTTTTTTGTTTAATGAATACCTCCAAGGTCACGCATTATTCCATCATTAGAGGTGAAAGAGCTGAGTCACATGATCTATAGCTATCCCTGGACAGGAACTATTGCTGTGCTTGGCAGTTAATTAATCATGGAGCTACAGGTTTAAGCTATGCAATCTGCTAAGAGTAAAAGGATCGAGCAAATAGAAATACAGCTTTTCAAAAATAAAGTCTTTTTTTCGGAGCTACTTGAAGCACTACATCATTTTCTTTTATTTAAAAGTTTAGTGCGACTGAAGATAGACAGGAAAGAGGGAGAGAGATGCAAACTCTTACTTTACTTTAATTATATTTGGAGCTTACAAGTGAGATGTGTGTAATACGTTGCAACACCATTCTGAGCTGCTCATTTGGTTTCCTTGACAATTGAATTAGATTTCTTAGGAAAAAATGGACTCTTGATATTGCTCTTTATTTTCATGAAAACATTTGATCAACTCTAAATGATATGGAATAATGTAGTATCGCTCTTAGTGGCAGCACGCTTAGTCAAAAATAAATAAGCTATCCAGAGGTCAGGCATAAATCACATTTTTATTTATTAACAGAAGCCCAATTGTCCAATGCATTACACAAAGAAGACAATGACACATACAGTATATGTCTTGGTTTTTGCCTTATTCATATCAATTTCAGCTGTCTCTGTGGTAATTGGCATTATTAAAGTCATACATTGTTAAAGCGTTCAGCTTCAAACACTGTTACATTAAAAACATCTTCCGACTCCTCGGATACAGAATTGCATGTTGTATTTGTCATTTGTTAATTCCAGCATTTTACTTCAAACATCGATGTATAAAAGATGAGTCCTGAGCTAAGGAAATGAAAACTTGCTGAACACCCAAACATTTCATATTAATTAGACTCTATAGATCATAGTGCTGCCAGGAAATGTTTTAATGCTGGCATTTTCCAAAAGCTGATTCTGAAAGCCTTTACAATACATTCAAATGAATGGCAGAAATCACCTCATAAAAGCAAGCCTTTGTGTGTGGAGAGAGCATAATTCTATGATCTATGGCTCAGCTGCAAGTGTGCAGCACACCACCAAACCCCACTGATGGGCTGTCGTTGTAATTCACTACCTAATGTGGATAATTAGTCTAAATTCATGGAGTGCTTGATTCCACTGACAGCTACGCCAAATGTTTGACGAAGACACTGCAGTAGCAACATCAGTCACAGGCGAACGGAAATGCATTTAGTGGAGGGCCTCATCATGTTTTATTCAATCACAGAGCGATGCTCAATTAATCAGTTTCTGCAATTAAATTAAACATGTACATGCATAAAACATGAAAGAAATATCAGGGGTGTTTAAGCACTGCTTAGTTCTCAGTGCTCCTGTTAACCCAAAACAATAGTATTTATTCTCAGCACTCTACAATAGGCTCTGTGACTTTAGTTATAGGGAATTGTTTTTTGTCACCCCATGTCTGGAGCTGTGTGCGACAGAATGTCATCTTAGTATGCGCTCCTTGATGCAAACCACCATCCAATGCATTTCTATAAATGTCAAGAGCTGTGTGTTTACTAAGTCTGTCTGACCCATTATATTTATTCAGCTCAACAGCACTCTGCCCATCATTCCTTATTGCTTTATGGCAGAACTGTGGCTCTTGTATGTCAAGTCTCATTGGCTGCAGTTTGCCATATCTCCTGGCACATGTGATATTCACATGTGATATTGCTTTTCGCTTTCCATCAAGTGCAGGCAATACCTGTGCTCTGATAAATAGTGACATTTTGCAGTGCTGTGTGGGGTTTGCTTGTATCTCTTAGTGCCTAAGTCATTTCCATCACCTGATTTGTATATATTGCACCACGTTCGGCACGATCAAAGGTCTTTCACATGTGAGACACATTTGCATTTGGATTCATACTACTGCCAAAATAATTTATACCTCTGTAGTTAGATACCAGCTTTGAGATACATGTTGACATTTGCACCACATTGAATGGTGTGACTTCAATTATATAAGGTTGTTTCTAAACATATTTAATCCAAGTCATTATAAAAAGCCTTAGATACCTCTGGAAACCTAAATAGGCTTATATTTGATGTCATGTTGTGAAAAGGGTTAGTATGAAAAATTAATACTCACACTCAAAGATACACAATGCTTCTATAGCATTTGATGATGTGGATAGTTTGGTCCTGTCATCCATAAAATGTAACCTACTGAAGAAGGGAAAGTTTTGCAGCATTTAAGAGAAGTGAACATCTAATCCAGTATGACCTAGGTGATCATTCAACCCCAATTAACCATAAGAGGGCTGTAAACATGTGGCCAAATTGAAATAAATATATAATTAACTACAGTAAGAAGTATGTGGTTGTGCTCCAACCAAAACATAATGGTTTTATTCATCGACAGTGCTACAGCATTTCATTAGAAAGTATCTGTAGACTACCTGGAATTAAGTGCGTCATATAACAGTGTTTTACAGTGTTTGTTGACGTGATTCTGTTTATGTTAGATAATTAAGAATAATCTTTAAAATGCCTGACCAGTTTTGGTTGAGTGCGCTGGCCCTTTAAGAGAGTGGTGTTGGGATTGTCAAATCAGACAGAATGAACCAATAGCAGAGCGGAAGCTCAGTGAGTGTGCCTTCAACATAATATCACACTATTGAAACAATATCAAATAAGCGTTGAGTGTATGACCACAGAATCACAAAAGTGGAATCGTTAAGATGAACGTTTCCTACAACATGTATAATTACCATATTACATTGATTGAGTTATGTAATGCATTACTGCCTGTGTGAAGGATCGGCTACATTAGTTGACTGTCTGAATGTATATGATAGACGTTATACAAATCTTTTACCAGAAAAGATTTAACTTGGGCCTATGGATAATTTGAAGACAAAAATGAGGTGCAGGCTACATCCTGGAATGATAATGTCTATATTGCTGTGTAGGCTCAATCATTTGTACACATTGAACATTCTTTTGTCTGCAATGCGCTTAGCCACAAACTACCTGTTATGGGAATGAAAGACTGTGATAGTGACTGTATGGAAAATTACATGACAGTGTTTTCATTACCATAGAAGGTGTTTATTTATTTACGGTGTACAAAAACAAAGCGTTGCAACGCGTCGGTAAATCCTCGTTTTATTTTGAAAGAGAGACCGGAACATATCTATCCTACTGTAGATGCCTTGACTCCGGTGGGTTTTGGCTCCGGGACCGTGCTGTTTTGTGATGAGGCTGAAGTAAGTCATTCGTGTAGCGGTGCAGAGGAACAGACACAGTAGCTACAGAAAGAATAGATGGAGCTCTGTGTTTAACAAGTTGGCGTTTTCCTCCCCAGCGCGAGGACTTCATGCACTTTGGGACTAATTCACTGTCAGGGGAAGCCGTTATGAGTATTTCTCCTCTCTGTGACATTGATGTGAAAACGGGAGAGAACGGGACGGATTGACCGGGGAGCTGCTGCCACTCACAGCCGCCTCTCCTCTCATCACCTGGGCTTACTGTTTACGGACTGTCCGCAGGTTTAGTCGCAGACTTTTGGAGTGGTGGAAAAGTTACTATGTTTGAACTTCTAATTTAATTCTACAGCGGCTTAGATGCTGCCTGTGGAGTTTGATGCTGTTTTTTTACCCCATAGACTGGAAATCATTTGCACGTCCGTTTGGATACATCACTGCTTCTGAACGGCCTGTCTCACAAACTGCATTTCTGAAGACAGTGACCAACCTTATCTACCTATGAAACATCTGAGTGTATAATGGAGTACCGCCAGACTTTGGTTCCCCTACTGGTTTTATTTGCATTTAGAACTTTGGCATATGGTAAGTTTACATTGGCATAGCTGGCTGGTTGTTTTTGGGTTATGTTTGCACAGATGGAGTTTATATGCTTCATATCAGTGGCTCAAACTAAGGATCACAGACTCCCCAGGGCTCGAAAGCGTTGCCCACATAAAAATGAGAAGAAATTAATTTCACATGTAAATGTACTCATGCAAAGTTGCTATCATGCACCCCTTTCCTTCCACCAATATGTGGTTCCATGTAGGAGCCATTACATATATGTCTGTCTTTGGGCAAACGTGAGTAATCCTCTTGGATGATGTCATTTAAAAGGCCACTTAAACCAGCAGACAGAAGAGTAGCCCATATGCAGCTTTACTGTGTGTCTTGCCCAAGGGACATTGGATTCACACCAGCATCTGCTCCCCACAGAAATCGGACTTTGTTGTGATTCGAGGCTGCTCATTTATCTCTATTATTAGGCCCATTAGGTGAACACATACACTGGGCACAATGTAATTGTGAAACAGAAGCAGTATGATACCGTTTCTATTCACTAATGCAGTGTGCTGTAAGTGAGCATGGCATGGTTGGGAGTTTGATTTCCCCCTGTGGGCAGCAATGCTAAAAAATGTATGATTTATTTTATTTTTACTCTAATGCGTTTTGGATAAAAGCCTTCACCAGATGTTACATGTTGAACTCTTCTTCTATTTCCATCTGATTGCACTCTTGTGTTGTATTGTGTAGATTCAGGCTTCCGTAGTTGCACTGAGCAGACAGATAATACATGCAGTGATGGTGGATGAAGATGTAGTCTGTAGTACAAAACTTAGTTTCCTTGGGTTTAGCCTCCACTAAATCCCTATTTACACAAGTCCAATGCAGCATATTGGACTTGTTGTTTCATTGCTTTTTTTTTAAATTGCTCTATATTCAAATATGTGCATACAGTGTCTTTATTTCCTTTCACACTAAACTATGTGGAGAGAAAGTTACAGAACCACTGCAGGCCTTAAGCCAGAGTATGACTCTCACTTGGACTGGATGCTGGATCCACAGATCCTCCATCAATCACAGATGTAGAACTGCTAAATTGCTACCATGCTCTTTGTCAGTATACCTATATTTTTGTGTTCTACACTGAAACACCACCCAATGTGATGTACAAAGGTATTCTTTTCCTATGCTAGCAGGATGTTATAGTTAGTGACAGCGTGGTGTCTTTGGGCCTAAACCTGCGGCTGGGGCTGTCTTTTACACGGCTGTAAACATTGACTATGAACCCAGAGCATATGAACTCAGCATCTGTGAAAGTACTCCTTCAGTGACTCCAGATGCTCCTGTGGGACGACAAAGGCTGGATTAAAGCTTCTTATTTTCACTCCAACAAAACATTCAGTGACTTTTAACAAAAGGCTTATACCATTTTTATCCATGAGACTTTTTTGTGAGTTGATATTTACATGTGAAAAAGCAATCGTGTCACATTCTGACACTGTTAAGCAGCTACTTTGATTGAAGAGAGAGGAAGGTTCAGATCAGTACCAGCACAGGAAGATATAATATGAAAAACTCTGTTTTCCTTTTCATATCTGAAGGGCCCCACAGAGTCACATTTCAGGGGTCTAGTCTTCAGACTGTTTGGTCAGTAGGGTGACACTGGAGTCTGCGCTGTTATTGTCAGTCATCTCTGTCACCATCAGTCAACACAGTGTCTCCGTCAGCTCTCCCCAAAGACCGTGCACGGGCCATGTGTTTGCCATGCTCTCATTGAAGTGATTGGGAGGGAGGGCTAAGACAGCTGCCTTGTTGTCTCCTGACTGTCCACACACAGACCAGTAACCAGATCAAATAGCCCGAGACAAACCTGGATACTCGCACTGTAATTACAGTCTGAGCGTACGACTCCATTTCCTCCAGGAAGGGAAGTGGTGGAGTGTGATATGGCTGAAATAGCAGAATTAACAAGATGTCTCATTGTTCAGAGTCCTTTCTTTGGTTACTGGCAGTTGTGTGTTTTCACTTGAGGCATTTAAGACACGCTGTCATCTACAGTGACTTACAGTGGAGGAGCTGGGGGGGGCTTTAATGGATTGGTCAAGGACACTTTGACAGGAGTTAAAGCTTTTGGTGGAAATTGTTCTGTGATATTCCAGTAACAGTATGGTCTCTTTAAACTTGGGATGCACACATCACTTTTGACACCTAATGGTTAATTTCTCACAAATGACAGAAAACAAAGAACATATGTTCTCTCTAACTGACTGTGGTTTCTCACCATGGAGTTAGTTTAGTTTTTTCTTTGCCCAGGTTTTGAGAAATCTGCTTCAACCTCAATATGGAGATGGATGGAATTTGGGTTTTGAGCATTTCTTTCAAGGAAACAATTGATGTGTTCCAATACCAATACTACTATACTATGTAGTATTTAGTATTTAAACAATACTATTTAGTATGCTAGAAAACAATGTAGTATGTCTAATGGTAAAAGGTGCTGCAATTAAGGATTATTTTCATTATAGATAAATATGTCTGTAGTTTTCCTTGATTATTTGTTTTGTCCATAAAATGTCACAAATAAGTGAAAATAATGCTCATATACTTCATAATATCATTTCCCACAGTCATGAATCACGTTTGAGAGGCTGGCATTTTCTTCCTGAAATATTACTTAAATGATAAATCAAAACCTGGACACACTAAACAGAAAGTATCTGTTATAGCTGTGGATGAGTCACAACAGCAGCACAGTAGCTCAGGTTTTTGGCATATTGACAACATGTCTGCTTTCTTTCTGCAGAGAAAAAAAAGGAGAAAGCTTTGTAGTAATTTTAGAGAACTAACACACATTCATACCGTCAGTGTATCTTTCTCCTCCCCCACCTGCCGGCCCATCTGTTCTTTACACATCAATTAGCCTGTCAATAGCTCAGCAAGCTCTGGCATGATACATAACAATTGAGCCATATCTCCAGAAAATCATTGAGGTACAACTGAATCCTAATTTACGCTCACTGAATAACGACACTCAAAAGGCAGGGCAAGGAACTACACATCCTCTTCCTGTCATCACAGAATCAGCAGCGGTAATCATGCGCCGAAATTGGTGTTTGAAGCTTAGTTTCCTATTTTTGGCTTTTATGTTTTACACAGCTCCTGGCTTGCTAAATTTAGAAATATGAAATAAGCAATCAAAAAGCTTGGGTTGAGCTGTACTTCCGTATGTTTGTCACTGAGCAGCCACTCATTATGTACACCCATGATAATATAATCTCACAGTCCCAAGTATTCGTTACACAACAGCTTGGCGACGCCTCATGATGCATTATTAACACGTTATTTGTGCATTTGACTGGACTAAATGAAAAAAACATGCTTTGTCATATTCTCTTTCCAAATGTAACGTAGCACTACCTCCCTTAATGCTGAGAAATATACCCTGCACATTCATACCACAGAAGGCCAGAATAAACACACTGTGGCGCACCAGACACTTCTCCGTCAGGCTTCACAGGAAAGGGAATAAACTGAACAGGAACTCTATTTAGCAGCGGGTGCTGACAGGACAAGTCAGCTATTCCCTCTTCTTAAAGGTCTCAAGTGCGAGCGCCTTAGGGGCCCGACACAATACCGCCTGAGCTCCCCACCTCAGGCTGTAGACAGATGGATGGCCCCCAGCATTAGTTCCAGGGGTTTTGGGAGGGCTGAGCTCACTGTTGCTGGTCTAATACTGAAATAGACATGGAGTGAGGCGAAGCAGGGGCCGCTGACATCTGACTGAAATGAAGTGTCAGTGACATAGAGCGCAGGGCGGCGGTGCCGTGTCCAGGCTGTTGTGAGATAATACAGCTACTAATTGGACATTACAGGTGTCATAGGTGTTGTTTTGTGTTGCATGCACAGTATTACATTTTTAATGGCTTTGTTCTCCAAGTGGAGAAGTTTTCCTTGCTGTCACTGGCGAAGGATTTACAGTGATTGAAACAAGAAAAGTGACGTGCATGAATTCACACGCTGTGTCAAAAGATCCTCATCAAACAGCAACTGCAACAACCTGCTGACTTCATCTTCAGAGGGGCATCTCCTTTCTCTGCATCCTCTGCACACAGATATGGGACATATCTCAAATGTCCTCAGTGCTGTCAAAGAGGCCTTCTTCTTCTGTGTGTGTATGTGTGTAAGAGAGAGATGTGGTGTACATGTAACATGTAGGAAGCTGACCTACAGACACTATTTACATCTATTACATCATATAAGCACTTTATGTGGGGCTGTGCTGTGTCTATTGTGTGGCACAATGAAGTCAGAGGTTCAACAAGAAACAGTCAAAACACCAAATATATATAAGAAATATTAATATAATGGTATTTTCTTCCTTTATATATGCTTATATCATCTAACAAATAATAACATAGAGATTAAATTGTAAGCTATTCCACAATAATGCAAGTATCTACATGAAGCTGCATTATAATGCACTAACCCAATAATCATTAATAATGTCCTTGATAGAGACCTGATACTTTTTGCTAAATATAAATAAGTATTGTTGTTATGTTAAGAGATGTCTTTTACTGCAGTATCTACAAAGACACATTTTCACCGTCTAACGAGAGCACATGGTTTTCATCAAGTGTGACTCAGTCAGTCAAATCTTCATGTTTACCTATTTTTTACTGTCCACAGACTTCTCCGGCGTGCACTTTCAAGCGTCAAAAGGAAAGCCCACGAGTAGAGCTGCAGCTGTCACTGCCGTGACTTTGTCGGCGGGTTGGATATATGTGTGAGAGTCTGGCACTTGAAAGCTCGGTGTGGGAAAGAGAGAACTTGTAATGGATCATTTTCAGCACCGGTGTAGCAAGGTGATGCTGCAGTGGAGGTATTTCGACAGCTGCTGTCGATTCTTTAATGGCTGGCTTTCCAAGTGACAGGGACAGCTCTTTCTGAAAAGTGACAGTTGCTGGGTTCCTGTTGTTTTTGTGATGCGAGTGTTGATACACAAAAAGTGCTTCGCGATAGGAGGAGTGTCTCTTTGGCTATTTGTTTTCTGTAGCAGCAGTTTGATGATTGACACTTATGCATGATGTCCTGAATGGAAATGCTTATTAAAGAAATGTGACTTTGGTGACGAGGCAATTCAATTAACCCTAACCCTCTACTTGTTCTCTCTCAAGAGCAACTTACTACAGAAATGCATTCATAGCATGTAGAGAAGTGAGAGGCAGCTGGATTGCAATCCATCTCTAGCTCATCAGTTTCTCCACTTCATGTCTTAATTATACTTCAGAACCAATGTTCCTCGAAATCTCTTCAACAATGTTTGAAGGGTATATATATATACACATCCACTTTCCTCTCTCATGGTAATGTTGTCACACTCATAAATAAAGGACTACAATTACACATCCTGAGTGTACACATATAATTAGGGCATTCATATTATGGCATCATAATGTAGTCTCCAGTGCCAGCAGTGTCTCATCATGAACAATGATCGATGGAACTTTATATTTAGTACGAGCACACTGTACTGATCAGTTCAGTTCACTCCATCATCATTCACTTTAGTCGGCGCAGCTTTTCTCATTTTTAAGGCACTGGTTTAGCGGTTCAGGAAACTCACAGACCAATTACATGCAAGTTAAGACATCCCATGTGATGCTACTCAGCCAATCAAATCTGTGCATTCCAGGCAGCAAACATTGGGACTCTGAATACAGACAGATGAGAGGCGAGAGGCGAGTGACAGACGGAAAGACAAGTTAGCGATACAGGTAGAGAAGACGGAAAGACAAGTGAGCCACAGACAGGGAGAGAAGACGGAGAGACAGGTGAGCCACAGACAGGGAGAGAAGACGGAAAGACAAGTGAGCCACAGACAGGGAGAGAAGACGGAGAGACAAGTGAGCCACAGACAGGGAGAGAAGACGGAGAGACAAGTGAGCCACAGACAGGGAGAGAAGACGGAGAGACAAGTGAGCCACAGACAGGGAGAGAAGACGGAAAGACAAGTGAGCCACAGACAGGGAGAGAAGACGGAGAGACAAGTGAGCCACAGACAGGGAGAGCAGAAGGTGAGACAAGTGAGCCACAGACAGGGAGAGCAGAAGGTGAGACAAGTGAGCCACAGACAGGGAGAGAAGACGGAGAGACGAGTGAGCCACAGACAGGGTGAGAAGACGGAAAGACAAGTGAGCCACAGACAGGGAGAGAAGACGGAGAGACATTGATACAGCTACTCGGCTACTTCAATATATATCACACTAATTCATAACGCAAGTTAGACATTATTATGCTCCGGACCTTTGCTTGCAGAAATGTTTTCTAACTGGATCTCTTAGAATTTTAGTTGAATACCCCTGATGTAGACCATTTCAAGTTTGATAAAACTTTAAATCACGCTCAGCTTTACTCTACTTTTTGTATACTCAGACTCAGACTCTTATTGCTAATGACCCCCCTCCGCCCAAGTTATTTTTTATGGTATCTCAATTCTTTTTTCTTTAGAGTTATGGACTCAGGAAGTCCCCGTCTCGACCCTTTCCTCCCACTTGTGTGATCTCTGTGGTCCGACGGATAAAAGCAGATAGCAGTCAGGATGTGTGTATGTGTGTAAGCGGACACACATCTATAAGGAGCTAATCTTGAAATATGGTGCGGTGGGACAGGAAACCAATGACATTTCCTTGCAGCTGTGTCAGGACACGGTGTGCCCGTCCTTAAGCCCCAAGAGGGAGAGAGTGCATACTGTACACTGCTGTGCCTTCAATGGAGAAACCATCAATGGGCTGATAATTAGTGATAAGTAATTGTGCAATCATCAACATGCAGCCTTGTTTGATGTAAGGATGATTATAAAGTTTCCAATCTCAATGTTTTTCTTCTGTTTTCTCTCTTTTCTTCTGTTTTCTCTCTGCTTATATTTAAGTCCTCAGGACTGCTTTTTGCAAATGCTTCTCTAAGTTGCATTCAAATCCCTCTGAATGAGATCAGTTTAGCCAAACCATCCTCCGCATTATTGATGTTGATATTAGATGTTTTGCAGAAGCCAGTACTTATCATTTATTATTATTCATACTAGAATGTGCTGCAGAAACATGAGGAAAATACATTTCAAAGTTGAAATGTTCATATGATGGAGATGTTTTGCTGCCGCCTCAGAGTTGTTTCTGTACTTGGAGCTAAATCAAAGCTTAATCAACTCCCATGCCTCTCAGCCATGTTGTAACACGAGTAACGTTTTTGAGTAAAAACTTCTGTTAGGTTCCTGTCGGAGCAGATAATACACCGCTGTTTGCTCTATCTCTCAGCAAGCTGATTGTCAACTTGCCCAAACATCTAGCCTAAACTAATTTCAGCTGCGTCACTAGCGCAAGAGGCCATATTCAGAGGGAGCATGAAATGGAGTTGTTAGTGGAAAGGGCATTATTTGGATCTGCCCTGGGAGTTTTGATCGTTTTGCTCCCAATTTCCACAATCCCCTCTTCTACTCATGAATCTATCCACAGTCCACAGCCCCAAGAGAGACATGATAAAAAAAGACCCTATTTCCTTTTGCAAAGTTGACCCTGCCCATTTTAGATGCTTAGCAATTAAGAAGGTTGTCTCTGTATGGCTTGCACTTTGTATTCTCATGCAAGTGCCTCATTGTGTTGTCCCCACAGGGTCAGGGAGTAGGAGGCTGCAGAAAAAGCACTCTAGCCTGCCTCCCTCACTGCTGCCAATTTAACTTTGAATGCACATTTGCAAATCAATTCCTGTGGCTTTGGTGGAAATCGAGGGAAGGAGGAGGGGGCAACAACGCTGTAAAACAACAAATTCTTTAAGAGGGAAGCCAGCATTGCTAAAAAGAATTGCAGATGAGGGAGAGATGGGAATAGGAAAGGTGTTGTATTGTCTTTGATCAGGATCTAATGTCCTCTCCTCTGCTCCTTCTTTAAAGATTATAACGCTTGATCTGTTCACCAGTTGCAGGTACTTTTATTATACCGGAAGTTTAGTTTAAAAATACTTTTCACAGTTATGTCTTTTTTTTATAGAATTGGGTTGGTAGGGTGGTTATCTTGAGTGCAGTGTGAGGGTTAGCTCAGTTTAGCCTTAATTTTAGTTGATAAGGCAGCGCATGGCTTTTATTTGTACCATAACTCACCACAGAGTGATAAGGGGTTCAGGCGTTTGATGTACTGCAGTATTCTGATTTACTTTCAAGCCCTTGATGCAGAATAAAAGGCATTTCTCACCCTTTCTGGGTGGAAGACTTGATGGGGCTGAAGTGTCATCTATGCTTTATGTTCTTTTCCTTGCAGGTTTGTAGTGAACAGAATATGTTTGATCCTATGTGTGATGACACGGAGTCCTTCTATGAGCTGGGAGGGTTGGCTCAGGGGTGGGTGGTGCTGGACCTTAAGCAGTAACAGTTGTTAAGTAGGTGTGAGGATTTTGATTTGACCTCAAGATTGAGCCATTTTTGTATCAGACAAAATAAGCACCCTTCACGGATTAATTGTATGAGTCGGACCATCATCTAAAAATGATACCACCTGTGCTTAGAAAAAAAGGGCGTCTTCGCTATTAAGTCAATGCCAAAATTCTGCAAACGTGACAGTACTTGTTTTCTACAGTATCGCAGGTTCTGTCAGGGTTTGAGACTAACGACGTCCCTGTTTCCCACTGAGCGATATAAAATGTGTTTGGGACGCAGTAAAGTCACTGTGACGCGTTTCCCTGATAATGCTTCATTGTGAACATCCGTGTTGAAATCTGCAGGAGAAAGCTCGTTAACATTAGCCGTTAGCTGCCGGTGAACGGAGGTTCCATAGAGTCGCATTACGGTGCGTTCAAGCTCTATTCAGTAAAGATGAGAATTAGACGAAGGTAAATTATAACGTTATCATGATGTGTTCACATGTAGTCTTGTAAACTTTAGCTTTTTGAGAAAAACTTGAATAAGTACAGTTGCTTCAAGGAGATGCTTTCACAGTAATATAAAATAGATATTAGAGAGGAATTCATGACGTGTTTAACTTCCTAACTAAGACCGGTATGCAAACGGTAATAAAGGAGTTGAAGTACATTGGATATAATGTTTTGTTTTTGTTTTTTATCGTGGTATCAAAAATTGGTAACAAGAGTCAAGGAATTTCACTGGTATTGATATTGACTACTACATTTCTGGTAGGCCTATCGTGACATCCCTAATGGAAACTAGTGTCTGTGAAATGCAGTCTGGGAAAGACGCAGGGTGAAGGGGGTATTTTACATAAATGGTTTTAACAGCCTGTCACCTAAAACAAATAGCTTGTCAAGTGAAAATATGTTGAAATTAACTTTTCACAGCTCTCCATATTCGGAATCAGAACATCTACACAAGATAACATTCTCCAACTACCTTTCAACCTTTTTAATAGTTTTTTTGTTGAAGCAAATTTTTCCTTTGATAATAATTGATGATGAAGTTGTCAGTTCTTAGCAGGGGATTATTTCTGGATAATTTGAGCAGAATTATTTCACTGCCAGAAAAAGCTGCATTATCATCACATTGTCAGTCAAAGTATCTTTTGCTGCACTTCTAATTTGGTATTCAAATAAAAACGTAAATTATATTTTAACATTTCTCTATTTCTGACACTTAAAAGTTGATCTTCATACTCCGAACAATTCACTTTCCTTTATGTCAACAATCTGACCCCCCACATACAAATAAGTCTGGAGTGTTGCGTGTGAGTTACTGGGTGTTGTCCTCATGTTTTTGCTTTCAGAGGAAGTAAATCTGCTTAGGGATGAAAGCTTACTTGTGTTTGTGGTGAAATAAAGCTCAGGAGTTGGCAGAGGGGGGGCGGAGAATCCACTCTAGATCTTTGGCAGTGGTCCTCTGTTTTTGATTTATATCAGCAGGACACACCAAGCCACTTGTTCTTGTACGAGATGAGAAAACGTTCTGACTCAGCGCTTTGCCATCCTCCATTATAGAAAGGACATTGCAGCAGGAGTTTGTGCTCAGCTTGGCTGTTTTGTTACAAATGTTCTCATTTGTTTTTTTTGCACTTTTGTGTTGCGCACTATTTCTCTGTCACTCTCTTAGGCTTTAGACTCTCTTCCGCCCATTTTTTCCAATTAGAATGACTTTGAAGTTGTTTGACAGTAATTCACGCTGTGTATGCATTTGTCTTGATGTTTGAATATAATATATATACAGAGTGCACCACATGAGCCTTTCTGAGTTTGGACACATCAACTAAGCCAGGAAAGTTTGTGCTGAGTAGAGTTAATTAAAAAAGCAGTGCTTGGTTTTTCTCTGCTGGATTGATTGAAAAATTCAAGTATAAATTATTTTATACCAAGAGATACTGTACAAATGTCAAACTAAAGCCCATTGTTTGCTATTGGTGGGCATGGGTCTCCCGTAGCTGTTTATTTGAGCTGAGATCTGAGAACGGTAAAGGATAAAGCAAATTATTCATATCAATTTAATATTCATCGAACCTTATGCCCTGTATGGTGGACTTCCTATGTTTTCCTACACATGTATGTAGGTTTATCCTTTAATTTGTCACTTGTCTGTCAATTTGCATTGTCAAAAAATGACAGTTTGTTCCTCTAAAGTCAAGATGTAAAAACATTGTCACTACCGCTGAGGACTGACAGCTATCAGATGTACAAAGGAAATCACACATATATCCAATCAAGTGTACTACACTTCTCTTTTGGCATGGGAATTTAGACAATAATTAGTCTTTCCTGCATGTGTCAAACACACTCTGACTCTCACTGGCTGGACTCCTACAGCATCCCTGTGGTTTCATTAGCTCACATGTAGCTTGGAGAGTTTCTGCCATCCTGCTGCAGTACACCACAGACAGGAGCTAATAGGTCCTTAGAGGGTCCAGACTTTCCTATTAGACACCCTTCTGGAGACAACCAGTCATTCCACTCCAGCTGTCTATTTGACCTGTTTTTAGTTCATATTTCCCAGCCTCACCCTTATCTGTTACATCTGTCTACACTCACTGTGAGCTATGTAGCTGGGGAATACTATGCAGTTTAGACATTTAAATGTCCTTGAGTCGTGTGGCAGCGCAGTCAGTCTATCAACATGCAGATCTGTACCAGTGTACTGTCCTACTAATGTACAGCATGCAGCTACACAAAAGCAGCTTGTGCAAAGATCACTATCATTATAGTGATATCAGTGTAGATTCTGAAGATGTCTCAAAATCATCTTGGATTCAGTCACAGTTATTATTGTTTTCCATTTCCCCTAGCTGAGTTGTGTATCACATCCCAGAGCATTTGTCTGTGTAGAAGACAGTAGCTGAGAGATCATTCCATCAAGTCTAAATTTGCTTGATATGCATGTCGTCTTTAGGAGCTGGTGTTTAGTGCTTGCCATTTGGATGCACTCTTGATGATATTAGCTCAGTAAGCATGGTGGTCTCTTCCTCTTTAAAAGCCTTCCCTTTACATTTCCACATGGCTTGTTCCAACCTGCTTGGACTGTAACATTTATGAGTCAGCTCATAAAGGCTCTCTCCTGCTGAGCCCCCCCTCCCCACTAAACCCTCCCGACCAGACCGACTCAGTTCAGCCATCATACATATGCTACCTTAAAGCTATTAGATAAACAGTCTCTAGCTTCTGCACAGAGTCCTTGAGGGAGGAGAGGCTGTTAACAAAATATAGACTTGTCTGTTTTTATTCCAAAGGATAACTTATAATAAATGTATTCATTTTTTATAAATTTAGCAAATCAAATGTTGTATGTGGTAGTCCTGCATTATAGAAGATGTGTATTAGGTACAGGTAACTTTGGACTTCCATGGATCTTCCAATGACGGCACTATTGGAGATCGCTTGGTGTCTCTTGTGTGCGCTTAACCTACATCCATGAAGACGCGGCATCAACATTACCACTTTCAAGTACAACCACTTAATACGAAGTGGCAGCTGTTTTTATTCTGACAATTATTTGTCTTTAATTATTATTTGATGAATATGGATTTCACTGCTACAGCGGCGTAATCAAACATAAGAATCACAAAATAACATGAGGACACACACTCAAAGAGGTAGATAAGATCATAACACAGCAGTACAACTAAAAACTACTGTTATTCTGAATATATACAATCGTAATATTCTTACAGGATTGCTTCAAGTCTAGTATATCTTGTACTTATATGGCAAGGTGCGTCATTAGAATGGCATAGGTGAATGTTGAAAAGAACTGTACAGTTATACACAGTATGCATATTGGTTTATGTATATGTATATGTATATATATTCATTTATATTGAATGTCAAAAGCACATCAGTATTAATATAGTACCTGTACTCTACTGTGATAGTCAGCTAATTCAATTACTAAACAAAAAAAGTAGTTGGTGAATCCGTCGTGAACACACTGTGTGTACGTTGTAGATTTTGTTTTGAACCCAGTTCATACCAAATCAATTTCAGACAGTTTTGAATATACTGATTTTAAAGTGATTCAGCTGTTTTCCCTCAATGTGTTATGCCTTCCATTCAATGTGTGCAAGGTTTGGGCTTAAGATAATATACTGTTAATGTAAAGTTTAAGAAAGAGACAAAGAAAGGAATTTGTAGTAATGTGTTTTTCCATTAATGGCAGTGGAATATACCCTGAAATATATTTAAACATTCTAGTGTTGCTTTGGAAGAAGATTTCAGACTTAAAACTGAAAAGTTAGACTAAAGCTGTAATTTGACTCTTACTGGAAGCAACTTCAAATCCTCAATACCATTTCCTCTTCAGAGCTTCATATTTCTCCATCTTTGTGAATGTAATTGCATTGAGAGCAGGGCAATCAGACGGTACTGGATATATTCTCCTAAGCGACACAAACTTAAGCGGAGTTCTTAATTCCCCAAAACCTTATGGAGGATTTGTCACTTTGAGGTCAGATCATTTAACTGCTTTTTTCTTGTGGCTCAATCTTCTTTTCTCCAGTGGTTTTTGTTCATAAACTAAAACCTCAAACCAAAATTAAAAAGGTATGTTAAATTCATAGATAAACATACACTATATGGCCAAATCTCAGTGGACACCTGACTATCACACCTACAGTATATGAGCTTGTTGGACATCCCATTTAAAACCATGGGCATTAATATACAGTTGGGCTATTACAGCTGCCATTCTTCTGCGAAGGCTTTCCAGAAGATTATGGAGTGTGTCTGGGGTCAGGCTCGCAGTCTGCATTTTAATCCTTCCCAAACGTGTTCAATGGGGTTGAGGTCAAGTCTCTGCAGGCCAATTGAGTTCCTCCATATCAAACTCATCTAACCATGTATTTATGCCTTCCCCAAATTATTGCCACAAATTTGGAAGTGCCCAATCGGCTAAAAGGTCTTCATATCCTATAGCATCAATAAGGTCCTTCACTGGAACTCAGGGGATTAGCCCAAACCCTGAAAGACAGCACCAAACCGTTATGGTTGGCTGTGAAGTGTAGCATGTTTAAACTTTCACTAAGCTTTGGCTTATTCCACAAGAACATTATCATAGGAGACCAACTTCAGTGTGATGTAGGAGCGACAAAACTCCTAAACACTAAACAAAATAATTTATGTTTTCTGTCTTCATCCATCCATCCATCGTCTACCGCTTATCCAGGATCGGGTCGCGGGGGCAGCAGCTCCAGTAAGGAACCCCAATCTTCCCTTCTCCGGGCCACATCCTCCAGCTCCGACTGGGGGATCCTGAGGCGTTCCCAGGCCAGTGAGGAGATATAATCTCTCCACCGAGTCCTGGGTCTTCCCCGGGGTCTCCTCCCAGCTGGACGTGCCTGGAACACCGCCCTAGGGAGGCGCCCAGGTGGCATCCTTACTAGATGCCCGAACCACCTCAACTGGCTCCTTTCAACGTAAAGGAGCAGCGGCTCTACTCCGAGTCTCTCACGGATGGCTGAGCTTCTCACCCTATCTCTAAGGGAGACTCCAGCCACCCGTCTGAGAAAACCCATTTTGGCCGCTTGTACCCGTGATCTCGTTCTTTCGGTCATGACCCAGCCTTCATGACCATAGGTGAGGGTAGGAACGAAGATCGACCGGTAGATTGAGAGCTTTGCCTTCTGGCTCAGCTCTCTTTTCGTCACAACGGTGCGGTAAAGTGACTGTAATACCGCCCCCGCTGCTCCGATTCTCCGGCCAATCTCTCGCTCCATTGTCCCCTCACTCGCGAACAAGACCCCGAGGTACTTGAACTCCTTCACTTGGGGTAATGGCTCATTCCCTACCCGGAGTAGGCAATCCACCGGTTTCCTGCTGAGAGCCATGGCCTCAGATTTGGAGGTGCTGATCCTCATCCCAACCGCTTCACACTCGGCTGCGAACCGATCCAGTGACTGTTGAAGGTCACAGACCGATGATGCCATAAGGACCACATCATCTGCAAAGAGCAGCGATGAGATCCTCAGGTCACTGAACTGCAACCCCTCTCCTCCACGACTACGCCTAAGTCTTCATGTTATGTGCAAAAGTGCTCCCTTCAATCTCCTGCTGTGAATATTCTCGAACGCCACTATATGGCATAGCTAAAGCATGCACCACTGTGACAGTGAAAAATGGTTTTGGTTTAAAAACAGCATAGAATTCCCCTGTTGCAAAGTCATGAATGCTGCAACAATCATCACTGGAACAAAATCAGGTTATTCTGAAAAAACCTGGCAAGACGTACCTCCTGTTGTCATTCTTTCATATGCTCTCCAGGGGGAAATTTCACTTGTGCCTCGTGGTGCTTTAGTTTGTGTTATTGCTTTTCATACATAATTGTGCCAACATGCTGTCATTCAAATTGGAGTAGGAAGAGGAAAGACAGAGGGGAAAAAAGCTATTTCAAAGCTTGCAAAAAACCTGTGGGAATAACCTTGCGTCTGTTTGCTTCTATTCCCTTCCTTCTTTTATTTCTTTCAATCAGACTTTTAAAATAAAGTTAGAGTCTGCAAACTGCATGAACACTGACCAGACACACCATACATTTATATTGGTCATTAATTTACAGGAACTTGCACCTAACACAGCCTTGCAAATGATTCTATTACAAAGAAAACACCCGTTTAAATGTCTTAAGCATTTTCAAAACAGTATACATTGGAGTTGGTTGTATATTTTTAATGTCTAAATATTTTAGTAGTTCAGTCAACCTACTTTCCCATGAACTAATGAATAGCATAGTTCTACCATTTTTACTTCTCTCCTTCTTCCCCTCAACTGCTGGAGAATTTAATTTTGATAGATGCGGAATCTAGAGCATGTAATTTCACACGTCCTCTTGATTAATATTTGGAAGAACTGTTGAGTAATTACATTACATGCTTGCTTCCCACAGCCATGTTGTCTGTGATAAAATTGTGTGTTTTTGTGCAGCTATTCACACGCCAAGCTCAAGAGGGTTGGAGAGTTGTGCAGCCTTCTTGCCGCTTTTGTGCAGTGGCCAAAATGTAAAAAAAGGCAGATGATTTTTATGTTGTGTTTATTATAGTCCTCCTACACTAGTGCAACCACACTCTGTACATGTGGCATCGTTTAGCAATGTCAATGTTTGCTTTTCTTTTCAATCTGTTGTCTATTGTGCAAGCTTTCAAACACCAAATGACTCTGGTTCAGAGATACGTTTGCTCTGATTATACCCCATATATCAGTACTAACACCCATATTCTAAAATCATGTTTGCACCATAGACACTAAGAAGTGGACTTAGTCAAAGTGACGTCACCCATTGTGTTTTGAAAACTCAAGTCTGGCATTTTAGTTGTCATCTTGTTTTTTTGGAACCAAAAGCGAGCATATTTGGACCATAGGGTGGAGCTGGAAGGTAATGATGCCTGACGGTGAATGGTAACATAGCATAAAAAACGCTAAGTTACCATTTACCGCTAGTGCTAGCTAGCTATCTTGGCACTGGGAGAGGGCAGACCTGCGGCATGCTCCTCGAATGGTCCCATGTTAGTGAAAGTGAAAGATCATTTGTGTAGCCGCCCTATGATTTTTGTAATCCTTGGCAGAGGTAACAACATATAGTTTTAGTACAACTGAACCCTAACAACAACATGGTAACAACGACGTGGTAACAACAACGTGGTAACAACAACGTGGTAGCGACTTGAGGTTCCCTGCTGGCCATTGGAAAGAATGCAGGTTTAAGGCACTTCCGCATTGTCTTCACTTTTCAGACCCAGCAGGATGCTGCTTGGTTTGCACCATCATAATAAAGAATGCATCACAAAAATGTTGTCATTTTGATGAACAGAAGTTTTACCTGTTTTCTTTTTTCTCTGTCGTCTTATCAACAGGGTCTCGACCCAGGTTAGAGGATGCAGCTCCCCGGATCGTAGAACACCCCTCGGATCTAATTGTGTCCAAGGGCGAGCCGGCCACCCTTAACTGTAAGGCAGAGGGACGGCCGACTCCAATGGTGGAATGGTACAAAGATGGCGAGCGCGTCGAGACCGATCGAGAGGATCCTCGATCCCACCGGATGCTCTTACCCAGCGGCTCTCTCTTCTTCCTACGAATTGTACACGGGAGGAGAAGCAAACCTGACGAAGGTGTCTATGTTTGCGTGGCACGCAACTATCTGGGCGAGGCAGTCAGTCGCAATTCATCGCTGGAGGTGGCAAGTAAGTGTTTGTGCGTGTGTGTGTGTGCGTGTGTGTGTGTGTGTGTGTGTGTGCATGTGTGTGCGTGTGTGTGTTAGCAGCCGGTGGGCAACACAATCCAGCTTGGCTAAATAATTGAGCTAACAGCTAACGTTACCAGAGTGAGGTTCCATTAAGTTACATTATGATGTGTTCTAGCTTTATTCAGTAAAAAATAGCATTGGGATTGGGTAAATTATAATGTTATGAAATTGTAATCTTGTAAAATGTATATTTTGCAGAGAAATTTAAATAAATAGTTGTTTGAAGATGTTTTCATCATGATATAAAATAGATATTAGAGAGGGAATTATGACCCGTAAAAAACAGTATGCAAACGGTAATAAAGGAGTGTATGTTGAAGTACATGGGATTTATTGTTGTGTTATTACCGTAGTATCGAGTTGGGTATCGAGAATTGTATAATCTTTGCTGGTATTCGACTGCTACATTTCTGGATTGTGACATCACTAGTTTAGTGCAATACAAGTCTATGTCTAGTAAAGAAAATGTACCTGTGATATCCCAGTGCTTTTCCATATATCAGGTGTCAAACATCATGTCACATATTATGCACTTCCAGTAATAATAAACAAATTAAATCACTTGATAGATTTCACAAGTAATAATGTGAGCGGCACTATAAAAGCAGAGGAGTATAGAAGCAGCTTCAAAGTTTCTTATTCTCATCACTGGGCTGAGTTAACTTAAGACGCCACTCCTGACCTTGATGTCAGATCTCCTGGCAGCTTGCACACTGAGACTCCTTCCACCTACACCCCCCACTCCCATCCTCCTCTCCATGCCTCCGACATTGCATCCTATCTTCTCCCACTCCAGAGGGCCTGGCCTCTGTCGTGTTGTGACCAGGCTTTGGCAACCGGGCCTGTTTTTGCAGATGGATGACAGCTAGCTCCTAAAAAGAGATAACAGTTGTCGCCACTGGACAGGAAAACTAGAAAAAATAAATTTCTTGCAGGGAGGGAAGGAAAGACCGCTGTTGGTTGGCAGCTTCTCTCAGATGTTAGTTCCTTAAAATACAACACTCCTGTCAGATGGCTTTCCAACGGACACATTAATTTCTCTCCATAACAAGGCTGCTTTTGATCAGTGGCACTTTTATGAAATGCAGATAGGACCAATTAAATCTTTAACGTTATAATATGACTATAAAGTACCCTATACTTTTGTTTTGACAGCAGCAGGTAATTTATAGAAATGTAGGCAGTTTGTATGAATACAAATATATTATGTAAAGGACTAGTTTATTGCTTTTTGCTGTCACATTGTCAGAAAATAATGTGGTTTCTGTTTTTAAAATAGAATACAAATCAGGTGCTGCTGAGTGACTTATGTTATGGATGACATGATTGAATGAACTGATCATTATGTTGATATTGACAGCCATATCATAGAAAATGAATGTTTTCATCTTTTATATTTGCTTATCTTCTAACTTAAACAAAAATCACTCTTCCAGAAACACCAGTGAAGATTTAAACATTTCCTATAACCCCTCACTTGCCTTGCCTAATATCATCCACCATTTAAAAATAGAGACCATCTCAGAAATGTCTTATTGCACTAACACAGACTAGTTGAAAACGGTAAAAGAAACCGGTAAAAATCTGTAAAACTCTAGACTCCTGTCAGACACATTACAGCCAGGCATCATATTTCCCTGCAAGGCTCCAGCCCCTAACTTAATAATCAAGCTGAATATCCCCTGACTGCCTCCCCCCAACAGCCCAGGGATCATTCTCTAACCTCTATAAACAGCTGGGATCTGTGCAGTGTGTCTGTCACCTTTCCTAAAAGCAGAATGAAGAATTACATTTCACCTTGCTCTGCCTCTGTTTAGGTATCAGCATCAGACGCTGCAGGATATTTGTGATACAAGCTGTAGATGGTTATGAAAAAGAGCAAAGGAATCGAGTAGAAAGTTCTCACTCCACATGAATAATAATAATAATAATGTGTTTCTCTACTTTTTCTTTGCATTGTGCTAGTTTTGAGCTCTCCTTTGAGTTACAAAGCACTTTTCATTGCTTTTCCTACTTCATGACATTAGGATATTGCCAACTCAAAACCAAAGACAGATTATAATAGTAATAATGATGATTATTATTATTATTATTATTGCCAGCACCCTGGCAGCTGCTGATGGTAACAAGAGAGTCTAAGTTCCTTTAGAGGCCAACGTGGCAGGATCTGAAACAAGGCTGTGTAGTGTTGTGCAGGTTCATGTTTGCAGTCAAAATGTTTTCTTGTGTATTCTCAACATCGTGGTTTTAATACCAGTTTCTTGCAGTTCACAAGGCCTTGCAGCTGATCAGTTCGTCTGTTTTTCTGTGGATCAAGCTTTCTGTTTCTTACTTTCCTAGTTCTGTGGTCTTTCAGGGAAGTGACATTCTGTGCAGCTGTCTGCAAACAGACACACGCACATGGACGCAGCAGTTGTTCTGACAGATAGGAATCCCTAGTGTGTGTCTTGTGTCTTCTTCGTGCAAAACCACACAAACCGTTAAACACACCTTTGGAACATTGCCTCTTGAGAAAGAAAGAGGTTACACAGAACAAACAGTGGCCAGTGCCAAAGCCAAGCAAGTCCCAGCTCCTGCCAGCCCCCTCTGCATGACACCAATGGGGCCGGAGATAAGTCCACCGGCACAGAAGCCTGCCGGAGCTGCCAGGGGGCTCAGCGTGGCACCAGAGACGGCGCAACATGGCGCTTTGTGGCATGGTGTCACTTTTGTCCCAGCCTGTGACTTGCAAGCACTGGGGGCAAACTAAGAGGGAGCTGCATTGTGTATCGGTGTGTATATTTGGTATCAGGGTGGGAGCCAACACAGTGGGGAAAGGATGGAGGTTCAGGAGGTTTAACCCCTCACAGTCCATCTGCTGCAGGCTGAATGGCAGGCAGGCAGGGTGATGAAGGCCACTGAGCTGCAATATGGATGAACTGGCAGAATTGTGAAGTGCTGATAAATACACCTGACTTGAGAGTTTGTCTGGAAGTGGCTCATTTAGTTGTGTTTCATATGTTAATCTCTTTGTACATGGACTAGAGGGCCAAGAGCACAGATATTTTTAAAGTAGAGTTTTTACTGCAGACAGCTTTTCTAGACATTTCCCCATGTAGAGTTGAAGCGGCAGATGATAAGGTAGTCCTTAGAGGTCAAACTAACGTATCACTGCACACTCCATCGTCTTAGCCGTGGTTTGAAAGAGTACAAAGTTAGGGATTTCAACTTTTGAATCCATCTTTTGAAGATCAAACACCCTTTCCAGGCTTAAAATGTGTAATGTGAATCTGTTTAATAGCCGTTGAGATATTTGGGTCTAGACCAACGTATTAGACTTATCCTGAGACCTCTGCCAACTCTGTGACTAAAAATAGTCCTATTCCTCCCAAAATCATGTGTCCCTTTAAGAATATGTGCACATAGTCATTGTATTTGGAACAATTTGATGGGTCAAAATCAATCCAAGGTTTTGAAATTATGAATAATTATAAATTATGAACACAGCTAGCTACGGGAGGTGGATGTTTTTCAGTGGAAAGGATATATCCCTTTGAACTTAAATACTATATACCATACTTTACAGATATACAAAGGGATATATTGACTTTATTGTCCACCTCAGTGGAAATGTGTCTCATGAGTCTCAGTTATGTTAAAAGGATGTCTGTACAATGCTGCTCCCAGGAAACAGACCTCACACAATAACTTTAAATGCTTTAAATAACACATTCCAGTCTGACCCAAGCAGAAGTGGACACACTCCAAGTGTGTGCAGACCAGTTTTCCTTTGCAAGCATTTATCCTGACAATCAGGCACTCAATATCTCATTAGGGTAGGTTCTGCTAAGTTATATCAGTAACAGTTTCCACTTATTATTAATGTTGATGCATAAGTCTTTTCAAGCTGCAGTAGGTGGAGCTTAACTAAATTAAATGAATGATGTAGTGGGCGTAACAGTCCTGCATTTATTAAACAGACATTGTTAAAGATAAAGAGCCATACAAAATGTGTCACAAATGCAGGATCATTAAAAAAATACACAGTTTTATGAGTTACCTAAATGCATACATATATGTACTGTATGAACTGTCAACCAGCTTTTTCCAACTGGAAGTTTCATTATCTTGCATTAGGATCAGATCCCATACCACTTTACTAGATATTTATTTCTAGAATTTGTGTTTTACACCTCAATCCTATCCGATTTCACGCATTAATTAAAAGACTATTTGATCCTGAAAATACGGCCGACAAAGTTATTTGCCAGGAGCAGAGGCCAATTCTTGTCAGATGCATAAAAGTCAGTCGACCACAATAGACCTAACAAGCCAGACATCCCTGGGTGGGAATTTGACATTCAGAGTGACTTTTTCTTAAGAGTGTTTTATACCTCTGACGTTTTTATTATGCCTGCTACGTTTCTACTGCCTGGCTTTATGGCTCATGAATATTCAAGCTAACAGGGGAGGAGACGAGGTGGAGTCAGATGCATTTCAAATAAAGCTGACTTGGGTAACCTCTAAAGGTTTTAGGGCCTCCAAATAAATCCCACCCCTTTGTTCAAAGGTTGTTTGGAGGTCAAGCCTTCAAGGTTCAGGATGACAGCTGCCTTGTGGAATTTGGGGAATAAACAGGTGAAGATGTGATGAAACTCATGTTTTCCTCCAACTTTGTGGGAATTTGTTCTTTGGCCAATTTTCACACCCGTAGTAACCATAGACACCAGTTTGGGAGAAACAGCTGAACAGTACTGTCACCACTTGGATCCTCCTTTCTCTTTCTGTCTCCTTCCTACACACACACACACACACACACACACACACACACACACACACACACACACACACACACACACACACACATATACCTGTCATACTGTTTGTCATCACTGAGAACCCTGCAGAAAAATGGATTTCAGGTTTTATGAATTATGTTAGAGTTATAGTGGGCGAGGTGTAGGTTGGGTGGCTGTGGTAAAAGAGATAAAGTAAACGGCCAAACCCCCACTCGTTCCTCTCTGCTGTCCGTGCTCTCCTCAAGCTGCCCTCTGCTGCTGTTATTAACCCCAGTGGTGTTGAGCCATATGGGTTGTGATTGGAGCTCTGTGGTGCATGCTGCCATGCACAGTGGAGTGCAGTCCCACTGATCTGCACATCTATACTGACTGTACATATACCTGACCTGTTGACCGTTTCTCTAGACACCTGTTAGCATCATCAATCAGTGGAGTATGTCAGTGCTGCTCTGACCTTCATTGTTAAGGTTTTTTTTCAAATACATTAGCTTTAATTTCATTAAAATATCTTTATTGTGGAAGGATGTGCTAATGTAATTAAGCTGATGAAAGCCTTCACCCTCAAGACTAAATGACTCTCTTCCTATTTACCTAGAATGTGTTTTTTTTTATCTTTAAACCTAATCTGAATGAGCTGCTTTTAGCTGTTAGCCTCCTTCAGATGAGCTGATATTATCTGTTCAGCTATTACGAAGCCGCTTATTTTGTCTGTTCGTCTTTTGACCTATTAAGGACCAGTTTTTTTTTAGTTTATCAGTCAAATGTTAGAAGAAACAGAGGCTATTGACCTGTGCTTTAGCCCAACATTGAAATTGAAATCTTCAGCACATACTGTAAGTATCTTTTTCTTGTAATTGTTCTACAATCACTTTAACTTGTTCAGTTCTAGTAGGAAGGTAAAGCTGGTTATGCATTTGTAAAAATGTTCTCTTTCTGTAACGATTCCTTCCTTTATATAGTACTTTAACAGCATCAGAATCAACATTGTCATTGTACCATGCCAGGATGATGAAAACAATACTACTTTTTGATTGGAATCAGTGAGTGGTGTATACGCACACATTCCACTGGATCCTGCATCTCCCTGTGCATCCTCAGGAGCATGACAATGTTTTCCACCAGCTGTCTAAAGCACTTTGTCCATTCAGACCCATTTGTCAAGACAGCTACTGTCAAGTCTTATTTTCCAATTACCTCCTACTCATCTGCTTTATACCAGCTGAGACATCTTGGACATCGAGAAATGTGCATCCTTGTGCTTCATCATATCCATACTTACCATGAATCTGTTTGTGTGGATTTATATTCAGCACAGTGAGCCAAGAGGGAGTGATAGAGTAACACCATCACCTCTCATACTGAGCTCTGCAGCAGTGCCATTCTCAGCTGCTTGATGATAACACACTCTCCTATCTGTGTTTGTATCTGAGTATTTGAGGTGTGTTCATGCTTCACTAATGGGATTGCAGGTCCCTGCCTTGTGGAAGACAGAGCCGGTGGCCATTCTGGTCTTAAAAGAAGGGGATCAGATGGCCGGAGTGAGGCCACGGGCCTCTGGCTTAACCCCCTCTGTATGATCCGTCCGTCTGCTGGTCATTGAGCCAGACCCACCAGCCAAACCCTTCTCCAGAGGATAGCCATGAATTAATTAGACCTTGCCAAAGGCGAGTGCGACCAGTGCATGTGTGTGTGCGTGCGTGCGCCATAAAGGGTCAGTAGGACAAAAGCAGAAGGATGAGGGGTTAGGGTGGGGGTGGGGGCGGAGGGGGCGTTGACAACAGGTGGTGTGAGGAAGAGCTTTAAATCCCCCCCCCCTTTAACGACAGTGTAGCCCAAGGCCTTGGGGGCTGTGGACAACAATAAAGTCCCCTCGCTGCAACTGATGTGTCCAATCGCTCCTATTATCTCTCTGAGCTGCTGATCACTGCACTGCCACACTCAACAGTTCCTCAGTGAATCTATATTTCTATAATCATACAAGTGTGTACATTCAGGGGGTGTACACATGAAAAGCAACATTTTAACACTAGCAAAGACATTAAGTATGGATGCACCATGACTTCAAATGTAACCGTAACAAACCCATTTTCATATTTTAAAGACGGTAAAACTTCTAAAATAATATAATATCTTCTATAAGTAAGTCTTAATGTATTTTAATGAATATTCATCAAGTATTTTTGTATGTGTTTTGCTTGTTTTCTCTTGATTAGGAATGTCATTAATTGAGACTCTTAGTCATGGTTTTACAGGATGCAAATGAGCCCCTTTGAGGCCAACAATAGCCCTCTGGCAAAACTACTCAAGGGGCTGTGTGGTGTTGCTTCAGGGTACAGATTAAGAGGCAAGGCAGTTGCACGTTTCCCACACAGAGGTAGGTTTAATGTGCTGAGAGAAAGAAATACAAACCAGGAAGTCTAATTGGAAGTTTTATCAGATGCAAAGACACTGCACAGCGGTTTATACTGCTTTTGAGCACATAACACATCCGTTAGTCTTTGGGTGAGGGTTTGGGTTAGTAGGGTCAAATTTAGAACTTGTTTTCATGGTGTTGGACGAACAATGTGTGGACTGTGAAAACAATATGAATGCAAAATGTTCTCTTATCTAAGAGAGGGTATTTTAAAAGAGTTCCATCAATTCATCACAAATAACACGGGAAGCAGGATACATCTGGGGAGTTTCAGGCGTCATTAATGACAGCACAATCCATACACGGTTCAAATCAGTCAAACCCATTCAGAGCATCATTACAGAGCAGAGGGAGAAGTATTTGGTTGCCAGTTACTAAGCAGGAAAAACTGAGTAGGAGTGAATGTTAAATCAGCAAATAGAGCTTTCTAAGAATCAAAATAAGATTTTCTTAATTTATTGTGGTCTTTAAACAGCACCTTGCAGTGAAAGTAAACTGAAAAGATAAACCAGGATGACACGAGGAACCATCAACAAGCAAGGGTGACACATGGATGACGGACAGACAGGGATACACACTCGGACACAAACGAGGGAACGAGACACAGCTGGGAGAGAAAGGCAAAGACACAGGAGGACCAAATCAACAATCAAAGTGGGAGGGAAAAACACAAGGACAGGAAGTAAAACAAGACATGATACACGGGGAGTGAACATTTCAAAATAAAACAGGACATATTTACAAGATCGTGACACTAGTTAGATTGTTATATAACAAATTTTAGGTTTTGCCATCTCACATACTGGACAGTTTAGTCTAGTGATTGGATGAGTCATTGTAAGTTGGAAATTATTGTTTGTTATCTGGCAATGTATTCTACTCACAGGACAACTCAAACCAGTAATTGGACATCTTCTCATTAATGCCGTCTTGATACATGGCTGCCCTGGTTTCTATCAAGGAAAATTTGATGCACTATTTTCAACTGTGATGCAGCATTTTGTAAGCACTCGGTGGAAAATTAATATTTGAGTGGCAGAAAATATCAGTCTATTCCAAATCACTGGTGGTAAATGTTAAATTAGCATTATGTAAATTGCCATGTTTCACCTTCTGCTTATGAATGAGGGGCTTAGTCTCTTCCCTTTTATGTATGTTTGCAACCAGAGCATCTTCTGGAGCAATGAGAGCATGTTTAATTTGCTTGATCCTTCAGCCTCGTTGGTTGTGCTTTTAGTATGTACATTCTTTGTTCAATTCTGTCACAGTTTTTCAAGTCTCACCGTTCCAATTCTCTGACTATTAACAGCAGAAGGACTGTTTCAAAGGCCGTCTCTTAATTAAAAGTATCCTTTGGAACTTGAATCGACAGAAGCATTCACTTTTTTGAGTTTGTTATGGACAAAGTAATACTTGTAAAAAAGGTATTTCAGGGGTTTTGGTATATTTGACCTGTCTGCAAATGGTTAATACGAGGGAAAACAGCTGTGGAAAATGCTTATTGATTTTCACTCCTGTGTATTTGTACAAGATTCATTTCTCCTTAAGACGAGCTTCTACCTCGGAGTTATAAAAGGTCAGCGAATGGGGGCTTAAGTCATTCAAGTGGAGCTAAATGGATTTCTGCTCAAAGATCCATCTGTTTTTGGAGTTTGTTGACAGGGTGGAAAATTGGAACTGTTGCTCTTCCCTCCCCCAGTCGCACCACCACCTCCTCTCTGTTCGGTGCATGGGTATGAATAGGCATGGCACACTACGAGCTTTGTAAAAAGTGTGTTGGGCACGAGGCAGGATACAAGGCCTGGCCATCTGCTCAGAGCCATGTGAACACATATGTGTACGTTTGACAGGGAGAACTGCGGCATAGTTTGGGCTTCGGCCATAAGCTGCATTAGCAGACAGGGACAGCTGACAGGGGTGGGGGTCATCTGATATGGACAGACTGGCTCTCCTCCCAACAGGAAGACGCTGATGTCAGGTAGACGATTCACCTGCTTCACCTCTCAGGCACCAGCAGGAAGTGGACAGTGTCAGAGTCAGCGACCTCACAATGCAACAGCACACATGCAGAACATGACATGGCTGAGTGTGTGTGTGTGTGTGTGTGTGTGTGTGTGTGTGTGTGTGTGTGTGTGTGTGTGTGTGTGTGTGTGTGCAAACAACAAGATACACTGCTGAGAACATTGACAGAACTTACAAGATGGTGAGACAGCATAGAACACTGCTCAGAGACTTACAAGCACCTGTCAGGGTTCTCCTGCTCTGTATTTAGCTTTTAGCCATCTATCTCCCAGCAAACACGTCTGGCTGTTTTCCCACCAATACAAGAACAAGCTGTTATCAACAGTAGCTGCACATTCCACATCATACAACACAATCCCACAATAAGTGAGCATTCAGTCAGAAATTAACCCTGGGTTATAAATAATGCAAGGAGCTCTGCTATTGTAGCTGTGTTGCTGCAAGTATGTACCTGCAGCAACACAGCAATATATTTAATCATCTCACCTGTGTGAGATGATTAAATATATTCCAGGAATTCAAATGTGAATTCTACATCCAGGAATCTAAAGGCTTAACGGAGGCTAAAACACAGCATGGGGATTTAGAATACTATGCAGACTTAAAGAATGTGCAACGTCACAGTTCTCCTCCCTCTCAATCATTACGAGGTACCACTTTGTTACAATACATTCTACCAGTTATTCTTGGTTTGACAACCCTGTATTTGTTATGCCAGTGCAGTGGTCTCATTGAAGTGAATGAGGATGCTGATGCTTTATGACGCAGTGCTAGTCAGTCAGAACACGGCCACAGCGCACAATGTGCTCATCTCCACCATCTCACTGCATTGTTCTATAATTAATGGCTTGTGTGTGAGTGTTGGTGGGGGGGGGGACCATTTCCTCTTGGCACCTCTGTCCGCCCCGTTCTCCTTGAGGTTGAGTTAAAGAGTGTCTCTGGTTTTCCAGATGGGTGAACTACAGTAGCCTTGATTGGGCTGGAGGGTCAGCTGAGGGAGGTTCAGGGCAGGGGGGTTGGGGAGTGAAGGGGGGGGGGGGGGCTTGCCTAACAATGAGTTTCTCAGCAATTCTTTGTGACCCTCTTACCCCGCTGCTATTGGTAGCACGACGTTGGCCATTACTAGATTAAAGTAATCCTCTTTTCAGGGCTAGACAATTGCTTTATTAGCTGACCACACACAGGAGCCTGGCCACCTCTGTAATGGTATTGTTGTGGGGGTCCTTGGGGTCTGGGGTGGGTGTTATTGGTGAAGGGTGGGCTGAGAGGGAGCGGAGGTTTGTTGCTGTTGTTTCGGCTCTCCTTAGCAATGCCATGCATACATTACTTCTGCATTATTCCTCCTTGTTTAACCCTTTACACCAGCTATATGTGTCTGAGTTCTGTGTTTGCAGACGGGAGGTTCTTTCTTTTTATGGTGCACACACTTGCACATGAACACATGGCATCCTCTGCACCTCAAATTCCAAATCACACATTGAACATATTGCCTGATTTACAATCAGATTAAGTGCGGGTCTGGATGTGCATGTTTGCAAACCCCCCTCCTCTTCCTCCCTTCTTAGTATGCAGTCCAGATTTTTTTCTCTGAATCTCTCCACTGGCTTGTTTTTGTTTAAAAAAAAAATCCCATCAAAATGCTGTTTCATCTCCTCTCCTCCTCATTTTCAACTAAAGCAAAAATTGTCCTTTAAAATCCACTCAAAATGTGTGTTTTTGCTGATAGATTGTTCTTTGTCAAAAGGCATACAGCATAACAAAGATAACGACTGTTTTTACGAGCCTGTCAATCAGGCGTGAACTGCTTTACCTGATAATTTATTCAGCTTCACAAGGATTGGGGAGCTACTCAAGCTGAATTAAGTATTGTCAAACAGTTTGAATATTTCATGAAGCTAGGGTAATTTGAAGAGACTGGCATGTTTCTATCTGTGTCATTTACATCACAGTGTCCATGAGAGAGCCATACATTTGCTTTTGTAATAAAGAGTTGGAGGGCTTCGGGATGCATCTCCGTAAAGCAGGGGTGCCCAAAAGGTCGATCGTGATCGACCGTTCGATCACGAGTGTAGTGCGAGTAGATCGCGCACTGTTAAAAAAAAATATATATATATATATATATATATATATATTTCCCCAACGGAACCCCGCGCCCCCTGAAAAAATGTTTTCTTGCCTTGCGCGTTCACATTCCCGCCGCTCGCTCCCACAGACACACACGAGCGCACACACATAGACATAGCGGAGGAAAGGAGAGGAGTGAACTACGCACCCCCCCCCCCCCCCCCCGTCGCAGCATTTCTAATACAGGTAGATCACTAGGACCTGGTCATTTTTAAAGTAGCTTGCAAGCCAAAAAGGTGTGGGCCCCCCTGCCGTAAAGGATCAATTAATGAGGAGGCCAAGTTCATAACCGCATCAGGGAATTCATTTCAACCAAAATAATCTTCAGCCTCTTTCTTTTATTATCAAACGTATAATCATTTGGACTGAAAGTCTTCACCTGGAAAAGATAAGCCAATAAATACACAGCTTCAGTAAGGTGTTAGATTAGACCTGGACTGAACATGGAACTACCATTCACCTTGACTGTACTCCATCTAACATATCTCAGAGGTTATGAACCATCACTGTTTGTCATCAGTTCCCATTAGGAGACTAAAGAGTGGAGAAATAAATCTTAAACACAGCTTTTTGATAATGTGATGTTATTGATCCATGGCAGGAAATAGTTTTTTCTTTCTCTGCTCTGGAGGAGGTCAAAAGTCAGGGTCAGCTACACGACAGCACCATGGAGTAGGAAACAAATCATTGTCTTGCCCAAGGACGCCTCAGCAGGGTGGATGCTTGAGGCTCTCTGGTTGAGGGATGTCTGCCTTACCACCAGTCTGCCCTATGGATTACTTACTGGAAGGAAAACTCAAGAACCATGGAGCCACAATGTTACTTTATATTCCCAGAGAATTATAGAGTCCATACTCTGCTGAGTTTGGTCTGCAAGTTGTCAGAGGTCGGGGGAGTCATGTGTATCCCATCAGGACTTGCAGAGATGAAACACAAAGATGAAAAATTGGCAGAAAAGCACTTAGACACTCACATACATACACATAGGGCCTCATGGCATGCCAGGAGAGGTTTGCGGTGGATTAACCTCAAGGTTTCTGGGTGGGTGAGCACAGCCGGAGCAACAGCACCAGCTCAGAACATAGGTGAACACTCCCCATGCCAGGAGAATGGGAGGATTTGCGAATGAGGAGATGTTTTGTGTGGGTGTGTGTGTGTGTGTGTGTGTGTGTGTGTGTGTGTGTGTGTGTGTGTGTGTGTGTTTATGTGTGTGAATGTATACACAGTTAACAGTATAGTGGTTTTATCTCTGTCTGGCCATTTTCTGTAGAAGCAGGTTAATGGGAAGGGTTAGGTAGGGGCTTCAATGGGAAAAGATTTTGCCTGCAAGTCGTATTTTAATGCAGCCTCCCTCTTGACTTGAAATATGGCTATTTCAATCAAATGGGCTTGGCATGCCTCAGGCTTGTCAGTGTGTGCATGTGTGTGTCAGTGTGCATGCATGTGTGATGGGGGAAGGAAGGGAGAGGGATGAAGATCCAGCAGGATGGAAGGTTAAAGCTTCTGAAAACTCTCTAGACACATACATACATACACACAATACAGTGTGAGGCTCATTGCTTGAAAAGTCATGCACTACTAATTGATCATTAATAATTTAAAAAGTAATATTTTTTATATTATATCTCAAACTGTGTTTTGACAGAACTACTTGGATGAGCCAGATGAACCTACACAAATTACTTAATAGAATGACTAATGCTGTAAAGGACAAATAAAGAAATGTTAACAGCAAGTTTTTTGTACAGCCAAAGTAATAAAATATTTCCATCCTGAGAAAATCTATGTGCAGCCCACAGGAATTCTGTTTTTATTGGATGGTTCTCTAGGGCATGATATACACCTGGAGCCAAACATTCAGCCAATGCCGGGAGTGATGTGAGTAATGTGCCCTCTAGGTATCTGGATTTAAGCTTGATACAAGGGTTAACAGGAGTCCAGCCGTATACTGTATATATATTGAGAAGGGTTGGGTGTTTGATTTCACACATTGAAGGCATCCCTGCAAAACTGATTGGATGTACTGTACGTGCTCTAGCCATATCACAGTTTATATATAGTTTGATATATAAACTGTGTTGAACTGAATATGGCTCTCGCAGCTACATGCTCTGTAGCTATGCTGTATTCTCTTAATGCAAAACTATAAATTCAGTGTGGCGGTGGGGGCGGTTGAAGGACATGTAGCGTGTCAAGTTTGATGTTGAACATTCAAAGACATTGTCTTTGAACGTTATCTGGGACTTTGTTGAATCCTCCAGTATTAGCACTCAGTACATGAAGTATACGGCAAAGTGCTGATTGTACTGATTGTTTTTAGTGAACGATTACATTTTACATTTTACATGAAAACGACACGATAGGTCCAGATGTTAACATCCATCACCAAGAAAAAAAATCCATGAGTCCTTTTTTCCTTTATGTGGTTGAAGGCTTTTGTGGTTGTACCATTTACCTTGTGAGACTCCAGGCTAGCGTCCAATCATTTTTATGGGACTTACATAATATTTACCACGTGTACTGTGTTGCATGCACTCCCATGTAAAGCGTGAGCCAGCTTAAACATATAATCTAATTGTCACATGATTGCAGCTCCATGCTAACAGGGTTAGCAAGTTGGCCTGATGGTCCTCAACCTCTGTTCTTCAGCATGTTATCGGCCATGTGCTTCATTATAACACACACACAGACACACACACACACACACACAGACACACACACACACACACACGCACAGACACACACACGCACACACACACAGACACACACACACACACACACACACACACACACACACACACACACACACACACACAGACACACACACACACACACACACACACACACAGTCTTGTTTCCCCCTCATGAGGCCTGCATTCCCCCCCTCAATTGTGGGGTCTACACACACACACACACACACACACACACACACACACACACATACACATACAACAACCCAACCCCATGAGCGCCCCTCTAGTGCATGTGTGGCTGATGATGAAGGCCTCCTGTGCTGTCCCACTGCTGCATATGGGGCCTTCGGTCATATTGGCTGCAGACTACACCACTGTTAAGTATCAGCCCCCCCAACTCACCTACCGCTCCTCATCCACCCTCACCCCAACCCCCTTCCAACATGTCTGGGTGTGACAAGACAGTGTGAGCCATGAAATGTTGCACCTTGACTGATAACCTCTTCTATTTGTTTCTCAGCAGCACTGGGGGCTGGGTGGGTGATGGTGGTTTCTCATATTTCATCACCTAATTCAATTTTAGGCTGTATTTACATAACGTAGCTATTGCGATAACACAAAGCATCATATATCAGTATCAGTATCAGAACATGACATGAATATTACATTGTATCAAATTTTCTTGTTTATGCCTGATGATTATGTTGTACGAAGAGGTTTATCTATGCTAATAACAAACTTATAATCTGCTTATAATACATCACTGTGATTGTGGTTTTCATTTGGGTGTTATCTGAGCGTGTGTCTAATAATTGGTTTTCCTGAGGTTTACCAGGGCTTTCATGTTATGTACAATTATACAGCAGAGACTTTCTGTCAACTTCTGGTCAGGATCCATTTAGCAAACACTATTTTATTTATTTATTTATTTTTACGTCTGATCTCCTCACTAATAACACAACAAAGAACATCTTCTAAACATTCACCTCAACCTGTAGGGTCTCATTCTTTGCATCTATGCATGATAATCATTTGTTTTCATGCTCTTGTCATTGTGACCAGCTGCTTTTCAACCATTAGTCCAGGGTTGGTAGCAGCATGGGTTGGGAGGGCTCTGGGTGAGGGTGCTGGGGACCGGGTGGGTGGGGTCGTGCAGCTTTTGTGGCTGCTAAATGGACTCCGCTGACAGGACTAAGCAGCAGTGACGGTGGCCTAAATGGCTACGCCAGCAGATACGCTGTGGGACAAAAGAAAATGGAGGGACTACATTTTATGGACGAAAATGCATCAGACATTGATGAACAGGTTATGTGTGTGTGATTGTGTGCTTGAAGTGTAGAAGGCTTGGGCCGAGAAGGTGACCCTTCTGGACTCATGGAAGGAGTAATTGAAATGCCCTGTCGCTGAGATTCCCATTAATTTAGCTTTAGTGCCGGCTCAATGTTGCTGTTGGCTACATGATCATTTCCACAGAGCTAAACCATGTTATATCATTTACTCAAGGCCATAAAATACTCTCAGGCCAAAAAGCCAAATGACCGCTTGATAGTTTTTTGTTGATAAATAAATGGTAAGGGCTTCTTGACGGTCTGTGTGTGTGTGTATGTGTGTGTGTGTGTGTGTGTGTGTGTGTGTGTGTGTGTGTGTGTGTGTGCGTGCGTGTGCCGTTACTTGTGTGTGTGTGTGTGTGTGTGTGTGTGTGTGTGTGTGTGTGTGTGTGTGTGTGTGTGTGTGTGTGTGTGTGCGTGTTGGTACACTGCAGGGGAGTTACAATCTCCAGTCAGCCAGTATATTGAACTGAGCTGATAATATGGGATGCAGACAGTGTTTCGCTGTATTTGCTGCTCCAGCTGCCGTGCAGCATATCTGCGCGTGTCTGTGTTTGTATTGGGTGAGGTGGGGAGGCGGTGGGTGCTTAAATGCAGCACGGACATCTGTCTCCAACTGTGAGACCCCCGCCTCCCCTCCATCCTTTCCAGACCCTCCCATCCCCATCCCCACAACACACACTCCCACACACACACACACACACACACACACACACACACACACACACACACACACACACACACACACACACTCTCACTCACACACAATATCCTGTGCGGGTCGTTTCATCATGGTATAATGGTTGATAGGGATCGGAGGGGGTCCACTCTGGATAATGAGAGTGGCTGATAGAAGGTGTCTTCTGATGGGGGCCCCTGTTGGGACCAAGGGCCCAGACATATATTGCCTTGGGGACCAGGCTACACTTTTGGAGAGAACAAGGAAGACGTTTATTTGTGCGTCTATTCCTGTGAAAGGGAAAAGAATGATCTATGTACTTTGGGCGAAAGCATTGGTGTGTTTTTTGCGCGTGTTCACACCAAAGCAGATTGCTTCATGACAAGATTTAAGCTGACGGATGGACGGATGACCATCTCAATCCCCCACAACAGAGCTTGAACCCGAATACGCTTTCCTTGATTCCCCTCCCTCCATCACTCACTTTGCTCTGCCTGCCAAGGGACTATCTGTCATTCTCTCTGCCATCTGAATATTTATTCTTGAGGGGGTGCTGTCACACACACGCACACACACACACACACACACACACACACACACACACACACACACACACACACACACACACACACACACACACACACACACACACACAATGCGATAAAGCCATTTAATTAAAAGTGAGCCTGAGCTCGCCCCAAAGGTGTTTTTTTATGTCCAATTAAATGCTCAAATGATGCCCTGATATACAGCAGGGTCGTGATACTGTGCACATGTGGTAAATCACAGGAGTCTAGTGGTCACAGATAAATATTACTTCCATATAATAACACATTTTGTTTGGCATAAAATAGATGATCTACTCTGGTGGTTTTACATTTTTGTAATGATTCATTGTAATTTGTAATCCATTGATCTCCGTCACTGATAAAGGCTGTACGTGTCTTTTGTTTTTATGTGTTTGTCGCTGTGTAAAGATACACAGACAGTGAAACTGAAGCCTCACGTGTGTCATTGTGATTATTATTATAGTTGAGACTTATGTGCTTGTGCTTAGGAGCGGGTGATGAAATCTTCTTGTGACTTTATATGGTAACATCGAACTCTATGTGTTGTGGAATAGTTTGTTTTCAAGAAATTTAATTGGGAAACAATTAGGACTGACACTAACAATCTTTTCTTGATTAATTTGTTGTCTATAAAATATCAGAAAATAATGAAATTGTCTGTTAAAATGTCCCACAGCCCAAGCTATTTCTATAGTACGTTTTATTCTATTCAACAGTTTAATATCATAAACGACAAAGAAAAGCTGGAAACATGAATAAATGTACTATCAAATGGTTACTTTTAATCAACTAATTGATTTATTAGTCCACTGTTGTAGTTTTCAAAACAACTAAGCAATAACAGGTTCAAATGATATCGCTTTAGGTTAAAACAACAGTTACCTGACAAATCAAGCTACTTGTTACATAACTACCTGTAAATCCCGCAACATTCCCCACAACCAGCCACAGTTGAGCCCAATATAACAAGATCTTTACATATTTAATATATTAAAGGTATTTACTTTAAATGGTATAACAACATCTATAATGAGATGTATTGTATTGTTATGGTACATATTTTCCGGGTGAAATGTATATTATTGGACTACATTTTCAGCTTTTCACTTCTAATCAGACATCTTTGTTTCAGATATATGCACTTGTGGTCCTTATCTCTTACCCTGTGTGTTACTGTGACTGTGCTGTGATTGAAGCACACCGTTCAGGCCCAGTGGTGGGGATTACTCTGGCTTTGTTGAAGGGTTTTAAAGAAAGGGTCAAAGTGCATTCACTTAATATGGGCCCCAAAGGGCCTCCTGCGTAATTGCCAGTGCCTAATAAACTTCTAGACATCCTTTTCTCACTCAGATCTGGAGAGTGTGGAGGGCAGAATGGGAGAGATCAGGGGCCCCTGGAGCCATGATCTCAGAATGGTGTGTGACAGGTCATCGCGGCGGTCCTTTAACCCTGCTGCATGGTAATGCAGACCTGGGGTGCAATGCACTGCCCTATTTCCCTCCTCGCTTTGCATGATAGGACAGGTTACCGAACAATTTAGTCAGGATTTTGTAATCTGCTGTGAATAGTGATTGGGAGAAATGTCACCAGCAGATACAGATAAGGTCAGGGGTGTGGTTTGGCATATCATTCCAGGATTTGAAGGGCCAATGGGATTTGGAGTGCCTCAAATGCTCTGTGGCTAAGTAATTGGCCATCAAGATATGGGTCTGACTAAAGCCATAAGTGGCAATTTGACCCCTCTAAGAGTCACAGATGTAAAGAAACCCAACAACATAGTGGTTCAGATGCCCACAATAAATTGCCTAAACCTGTATTTTATCAGGGCAAAGGCAAGCAGAGGCTCTGTTAGCTCATGAAGAAATGAAAAATATACTTCCTTAAACACTGACATGACCTTGATTACAAACAAAACAGGCTGATGTATCTCCTCACATACACACCCACGTTCACAAGAAGAGAAGATGGCCTTCACGGCGTACAGCATGACATTGAGACACAATGCATTTTCTACGCAAACGTAGGTTTTTTAGATAGAGAAATGTCACAAGTTTGAGTATAAGCGAGGTAAGCGAGTATAAGCGAGTAACGATAATGGTAATGCCCTGTGCTGTCATTAGGGAAGGTGTGTCATTAATCAGATGAGGCAGTGACTCTCTCCTGCTGGCTTGGGACATTACAGCGTCATCAGTGTTGTTTCTCACAAATGTGCACACAAGCATGCACACCCTCACGTGTATACCCACCCATGCATTAAGACATACATGCGTTAATAAAATATACAAGCACACATGTGATGTACACATTCCACGATCCATCCGTATTGATAGATGCTGAAGACAAAATGCCTGGAGGAGACATTTAATGACAACAACACATGCAAGTTGCTGCTTTACATGAACATACAATCATGTGACTGGGCAGAGGTACATATTGTTTCTAGTCACTGGTATCAATGGAATATGTGAATATGAGCTTTGAAAACTATTCTGTTTTCTATTCATTCAAAAGGACGACCCTTTGAATCAAATACATGACGAATAAATCCAGTTGTACAGGGAGCTACAGGAGTAGTGGTCTTTTCCCTCAGGGTTGAAAGGAGATTGAAAGAGTTATAGAACATTCACCTCAAGAAGAAGCAATGTTACTTGACTTACAGTACATATTGCTCATGTAGAAATGAACTTTCTTCCGTTGCTCCATACCTAAGCAGAAGTACAGACTATTTTGATTAATACTTACGCACAACGAACCGATCAATTGGCTAAACTTCAAGCATGCCTTAAGGACATAAAAACTTGGATGTCCAGCAACTTTTTGATGTTAAACACAGACAAAACTGAAGTTATTATACTTGGCCCTAAACGCCTCCGAAACGCATTTTCTAATGACATAGAAGCTCTGGATGGCATTAACTTGGCCTCCAGCATCACTGTAAGGAATCTTGGCGTTATCTTTGATCAGGATCTGTCGTTTAACTCCCACATAAAACAAATCTCAAGGACTGCCTTCTTTCATCTACGTAACATTGCAAAAATAAGACACATCCTGTCTCAAAATGATGCAGAAAAACTAGTCCATGCATTTGTTACTTCAAGGCTGGATTACTGCAACTCATTGTTATCAGGTTGTCCCAAAAAGTCGCTTAAGACTCTTCAGTTGATCCAAAATACAGCGGCACGTGTATTGACAAGAACTAGGAAACACGATCATATTACTCCTGTATTAGCTGCACTGCACTGGCTCCCGGTAAAATACAGAATAGAATTCAAAATCCTTCTCCTGACTTACAAAGCAATTAATGGTCAGGCTCCAGCATATCTTAAAGATCTCATAGTACCTTATAAACCAACTAGAGCATTGCACTCCCAGACTGCAGGGTTACTTGTAGTTCCTAGAGTCTCTAAGAGTACAATGGGAGCCAGAGCCTTCAGCTATCAAGCTCCTCTCCAGTGGAACCAGCTTCCAGTTTGTGTTCGGGAGGCAGACACACTCTCCACATTTAAGAGTAGGCTAAAGACTTTCCTTTTTGATAAAGCTTATAGTTAGGGCTGGCTCCGGTTTACCTTGGATCAAGAATCAAGAAGTCATTTACATATTTAGCTAATTTCAACCCCTGGTCTTGAATGTGTAAATGTTGCTGCTGTTAGCACATTTCACTTTAACCGGAAAGGTGAGGAAGAATGATGAGTAAGAATTGTATGGCGATAAAGTACTTACTCTGTTTGTTCTTATTGAGTTGTCTACTAAGGGCATTTTAAAGAAGCTTGTCTTTTACAGAAAGGTGATCTACTGACACCACTCTCTAACATGAAGTAACTGATTCCTCTCTATGTCTCATCTTCACGTCTCTGCCGCCCTGCAGATCTTAGACACTCAGGAGAAATCTGAGTCAGGTCTCAGGACATGAGTGGAATGTCATCACATTGACATAACTTATTAAGATCCACACTGAGATATATCAATATAATGTAAGAGAGCGTGCATATCAGCCATGATCTCATATTGCATCAATTAATCATTCACCAACTCCTTGATGTCCAAATCTCACATTTTCCTATAGCATCAAAGAGAACTTTGTGGAATATTTAAGCGTAGAAATGTGAAACCCCCCCCCCCCCCCCCCCCCCCCCCAAGTGCTATTTTGAAATGGTTGCCTCTCAACTTTGGACATTTCTTAAGAAAGGACTAAAAAAGATTGGGATGTGAAAAGGTACTTTGGGGGGGAGCTGCTTTTCAGATCAGTTCTGGCATCTTTGTGGGGCCAGATAGGAATGCCATAGAAACCATGATTTGGTTTGATTCAGCCCCTTTGTAAGTGGAGTGGCTTAGGCCAGATTTAAGCCTGTGGCCTGCATGGCTTTGGCCTCTTCCTTGTAGACGGGTGATGTCAGTACATCCACACCTGTAATGTGAGAGGTCACAGAGCTTTAGTGACTAAAATGAGAAAGAAAAAGTCCAACGCCTTCAGGCAAGAGGCACACAATGTGGACTACAGGCTCAAAGACAAAGCTTTAATGTTTAATGAATGAATGAAAGTGTGTGTCCGTGTGTGTGTGTGTGTGTGTGTGTGTGTGTGTGTGTGCGTGTGTGTGTGTGTGTGTGTGTGTGTGTGTGTGTCAGATTGAATAATTTATCTACTTTATGTATGTCAGAGAGAGCCTTCTTTATTGATATACTGTGATGCTGCATATGCACAGAGTCAATAAAGACTATAGGGAGACCATGTTAAATTTCCAGTCATACAGTGTCAATAGCAATGTCCTGTCATGCTCTGTGTTCCTCAGCTCAGTGAAACAGAGAGAGATGATCCTAATTTGAGATTTGCTCTTGCTTGGCATTCATCTTGTTTCTTTTTGAAGGCCACATGTCATGTATGCAAAGTCAGATTAAAGATAGCATCATCACCGAAGAAGTTTATACATACTTTAACAATGTATCGTCTCTTCTTCTCTGTTTGTTCCCCAGTTCTGAGAGATGACTTCCGTCAAACACCCAGTGATGTGGTGGTAGCAGCAGGTGAGCCGGCTGTCATGGAGTGTATCCCCCCCAGAGGTCATCCTGAGCCCACCATCTCTTGGAAGAGAAACAACATCCGGGTCAATGACCGAGATGAGAGGATCACTGTAAGTCTTTTATTAGAAATATGTATTTATATGTATGTATATATATATTTTAATTAGGTGGACCTTGCATGTATCATGATATTTGTGATTTAAACTTTTCACTCCTTATTTTAGGAAAAAGAAATTCAGACTTTCAGGCTTTTTGAACATTTTGTTGTAAAGATAAAGCTGTTTGCAACCTTTGAGGAGTTTGCATTGTGGCGTTAGGGTCACACAAGCTAAATTGCTTCAAATTCAAAGTGATCTTCCAATGGGTTTTTGCCTTAACCCTTGGTTTTAATTGTTTTGATGAGAAGCCCCTGATTAAGAATCAATACAGTTCCATCATTGTTGATAATTGCATTTATAAATAACTGTCCACGCAGACTTCAGAATACATTACATGTGTAATCCTGCTATGAGGGAGCATGCATGTGTGTAAGCACTACATACCAGGATTATTATAAACTAAACAGTGGAGGATGTCCCTTTGTTAATTGTCCGGAGCTAGATCCATTTTTAAACAGTGTAAGAACCAGGAGATGAGCCAGCTGTCATGACGGGGTGGTCTCTCTCTACTAACATGCTTCAATATTTCCAACATCTTTCCATTTGTCTTGTTTCCTTCCCCCTCCTGCACCACCACCTCTCCTTCCCCCTCCTGCACCACCACCTCTCCCCCCCCTCATCTTGGTCTTCTTCCCCATTCTCCTCCTTCTTCTCTTCTTACCTTTTCATTCATTTCCTCTCCTTTCTTCTCCCTCCCCTCTTCTGCTCATTATGCTCCTCATTTTCAGATGCGAGGAGGAAAACTGATGATTTCCAACACCAGGAAAAGTGATGCTGGCATGTATGTGTGTGTTGGAACCAACATGGTTGGAGAGAAAGACAGTGATCCTGCTGAGCTGGTGGTGTTTGGTGAGTCATTTTTTTCTGCATCTCATTAATTAAGGTCAACTTGTAAACACTCCACGTGAAATGAAACATATGGAAATTAGGCTAATCTTATTTGTTATTACATTACACATTCTTACGAAAGCATGGGTACACAAACACATATTTTAGATGCAAAGATCTGTTTCTTCAAATATTAATGGTTAAGGTTCTACAGTAAACCAAATATATTAAAATGACAGTGTAAATAGTCTAAATTGGAGTTATTGAATGTATGTAAAAAGTGTTGGACTTCAACAAATGTCCATTACTTTAATTCAGTAAAGAGCATTTAATAATTATTTAGAGTAAGTTACTCTAATGACAAATGTGTAATAGTTCTTATAGTAAGCTTCACTTGTATCTTCTATGTTCTGTCTTATTTTGGATTTGTTTTCTCTTGGGCTTTACATTCTTCCCTCAGCTGATGTTGGAGCAGAAGATGAATGTTTCCCTCCCAGCTGCCCTTAGCTTTGCTCTCTTGACCTCTCTGCTTCTTTCATTCTCTGCTTTTCTCTCAGCAGAGCAGCAGCATAAGCGTTCTCAAAGTGTGTATTGATCCCAGGAAACAGATAGAAGTTTGATATTTTCTTTTCACTCCCAGCAATCCCCCTCCTCTGCACCACCACCCACATTGTGGATCAACTGTGAACCTTAATCCAGTGTCTAAAACCTTATTTATCAATGTGTGGTTCCTGAAAATGATACTGTCCCTTATATTTAATATCACTGCCATCTGTGAAATTTGCAAGACAATAGCCTGTGCACATCTGCACTCATTTCTTCACCATTTTTAAAACTGATTATGAGGATGATAAGAGCTTACCATGCACATGTGTCTCTCTGGTGGGTTGATTATTCTACCTGCATAACTCAATTGTTGTCATGGTGATCGTATAGTAATATCTTCCCTCTTGTTTGATAATGTTACCATGGTTAGTTGTGGTGATCTGGAAGAATTTCCAATCACTTCTCCATCCTCTGTCTCCGTCTAATTACAGAGAGGCCAGTGTTCACCAAGCAGCCGGTGAACCAGGTGGTGTTGGCAGACGATATGGTGGACTTCTTCTGCGAAGTGCACGGAGACCCGACTCCGACTGTCCGCTGGCGGAGAGAGGAGGGAGAGTTGCCCCGCGGCAGGTACGGCAGAAAAGACACTCGTGCTGTCGGTTAGAAATGCTTGATGCGTCAGTTCCACCCTCGTATCATTATTCCAATCATTCATGCTGGTTGCCTGGGTGTTACTTAGCAACTTAGCAGTAACAAGTGTATTGTAGTGATCATTTCACTGATAATAATAACAACTGTCTGCATGTATGTTCTGTGCTGAGCTAGATGAGAAACCATTTAATAATGATCTTCTGTGAGTGGATGTTTCCCCACTGTTTTCAGTTTAGCGAACACAATTACAAAGTAAAGAGAAGATGGTATTTCCTTTTTTGGAGGTGTAATGGAGAACACATTTAAACAAATCCCAGCTCCTATGGAGCCGCAATAATTGTCTTTATAAGTTGCAACAAGTAAGTCAAGTGCTGTTCACAATACATGTCATTCCAACGATACAAAGATATTCCAGGAATAGAAATGTATGCCTCTTAGGACAGTGATTAATGTGAATAATGATAGTAATGTACGGGAGAACAGTCATGACACTATTGACTGTGAGAGCCTTTGGGCCTTGAGCTGTACAGGACAGTAATGTGAGATTTAACAAACAATTATTTTGCCAACTGCATTACATCCACTTTTCTCAAAGGTTTAAATAACTTTGCATTTTATTTTTAAAATAATGATCAAGTGAAGTTTTCAGAAAAGTATTGTCTTTGCAGATTTGAGATCCGCAGCGACAACAGTCTTCGTTTGAGCCAGGTGCGAGGGGAGGACGAGGGCACTTACACCTGCGTGTCAGAGAACAGCGTGGGCAAGGCTGAGGCATCAGGCAGCCTGCAAGTGCACGGTAAGATGTAGGCATGCAGCCGCAATTCTTTTGTAAACGGTCATCCCTGAAATTTTCAGCTTGAATTGAGTTAGTTGGTCAAACAACTGGGATTCCAGCTGCAGGTACTGACAGTGCCAGCTGGCTGCAGTCAGGATGTAGTTGTTCAAATTTGAGAATGAATACAAGTGGATTTGCAGAATGTAAATCACAAACAAACTGTTCTTCTTAGCAACTCATGTAATGTATTATTATGTGTGAATAATGTGAAAAAAACATGTATCCAATACGTTGGTAAATAGAAAGGTGCAAATGTGCCAACTAAAATAACCTTTAACCTGCTTCATTTCAATACAGTTTTTTGTTAAATAAGTGAAACTTCACTGGGGGCATTTCTGCTTTGGCAAAAAATCAGATTTTACCACTGAATACATTTGTAAATTATTCTCACAGATGGACCATGTTGCTATGAGGCATCACAAAACACCTCCCAGCATGCTCTCAGTTAACTGTCTTACTTTTGATTTGTTACATTTTGTAGCTTGTGCAGGAGATTTGCCATTATGTTAGTTTTCTCTTTTAGAACATATTGAATGTTTTGATTTTTATACAATATTGCTCATCAGAAGACAGACAAATCAGTAAATAGACATTGTGGCTGGTTTATACTCGCCATATTATTCCCCTGGTAATGTGCTGTTAACTGAAACTATAAGAGAGAAAAAGGGAAAAATGGATTTTCAGTTCCTTTCGAGCCTCGACTGCTCATCCCTCTGGAGAGAGCCAAGATCAAAAAGCATTTAAATTTCATTAGAATAAAGTCAGTCCCTTGAAGAAAGGCATTCGGAAGAGAAATCTGTCACGTGAGGATAAAAGGGAATATTTTGAGTTTGATTCTGTATCAGTTCTGTACCCTCCAGTATGTACCTACACTTCTTATATGTCAACACATGTATGCTCACATACTATATCCACAAGCATGCATACACACACATACGTACACACATGCACACACTCACATTTTTTATAGAATGAAGAAGTCATTCCCAGCAGCAGCTGTTAGGCAAATGGGGATTGATTGCAGGTTGGTGCATGCAGCTGCAGTATTATAACCCACAGATCAATCAGAGCACGTCTGAGCTCCACCTGCACGTCCACTCCCTCCATCCTTCCTCCTGCTACTCGTCCACTCTGCCTTTCTTTCGGCACCGCTTCAGTTAAATGGCAGACAATTTCACTTCAGTCCATTCAAATTGAGTGATTATTAATTTTGAATAGACCTGAGTTGCTGTGGTGCTCCCAAGTTTCGCTCTGTCAGTTCATTATGAGCTCATTATCTCATACTCAATCATCTTTCTTTTCCTCTTTTCTATCTCTTTCTGCATCACTTCATCTCAGTCGGCCCATCCAGTGAGTATTCCATTTCATCCCATTGTATATTGTATGCACGTGTGTGTGTGTGTGTGTGTGTGTGTGTGTGTGTGTGTGTGTGTGTGTGTGTGTGTGTGTGTGTGAGTGTGTGTGTATGTGAGTGTGAGTGTGAGTGTGAGAGTGTGTGAGAGAGAGAGAGAGTCATACAGATACATTTAAATTGCCATGTTGGAAGCAGACCCCCACTGTCTCTGTAGTTTTGTTATGCCAATTAGGAATAGAGAATAGTCCATTAGTATTAAAGTACTTCTGCAAAACACTGGGAGTAGGCTTGTGATTTTCCACAACTGATCTTCAATTATGCTTGAGCTCATCATTCAAAAAAGGATTCCATTTAGACAAGTGATCTTTAATGTAATACACAAACACTTTTGAATGCATAACAATGGTAATAAAAAAGAAACGGCAAAACACCTGAAATATCCTACACACTATAAAATAAATGAAAATAGTATCATAGTGCTGCAGTTATATACTCATTATTCACACGAGTCCTTCTACAGCTAACTGAGTAGTTTGTAAGCTGACAGCCTCCTCATGTATCACCAGGCTGCGTGGGCATCGTATCATTTCCAACTGTGTTTGTGATTCCCTGACAAAAAGCTGTGAATGTAAAGGTAGCACAGGATGCTTCTTGTGTGTCGGGAAATAGAAAAATACCAAAGCCATGAAAAAAAGATATTACAGTGTAAGAACTTTTCATTGGCATTCCTGGAAGACACAAGTATTTGAGGAATGTCTGAGGAATCTGCTGTCATTTACTGTTTCACTGTCACAACAACAAACATGGAATAAAGAGTATAGGGAGTGGACTGTAAGGGATGGGTCAGGTAAAACAACAACAACGAGTGTGTGTTTGGAGAAAGGGTTGTCTTTGTGTATATCTGTGGGTTTTGACTCTTCACTGTACATTTCTATTTCTGAAAAGGGCCTTTAAAAGCTGACATCATTCTAACAATTCATCTTTCTCCGCCTAACCTTTTAAGAACTTGACACGCAGTGACTGGGCATCGACAGAGTGTCAGTGTCTAATGTCAGTCCATTAGACAAACTTTAGGGAGGTTTGGGCAAAAGGTGTGAATAATCCCACAATAGTCCACACTACATGAATGTTAATGTTAACACATGTTTGACTCGAGTATTGAGTCCTACATCTGTTAACACTAAACAAAGAGATTGTCTCATGAGCATACTTAATCTTCAGCTCTTGCTCATAAATAAATGGGATAGGTAGACGTGGAGCGCCAAATCATTTAAATTAAACTCCACAAAAATCACACAAATACAGTAAATGTCCTACAGCCAAAAGAAGAATGTGAACATTTTCCTTTTCACCTGACACACCCTTTTTTTCTAAAGCAAAACTCCCCCATCGGGCTGGATGCATGTTAGATGGTGTATAACATCATGTTGACATGGGTCAGGATAACAAACTGGCTTGTTCGATCTCTCTCACAACAAAACAGAAACAAACGCTTCATTTGTTTCTGTATTCCATTGGGATTGCTCACTAAATGAAGAGTCCAGAGCAGGACTCCATGTGTATTCTGACAACTTGAGTCGGTCCTGTGTGTAAATGTGCAGCTGCCTTGGGGAATAGAGAAGCAAGGATAGGGAAAGAAAACATAAGAAAAGGGTTGAGGCAAAAGAGCAACTGCAAGTTGTGCCACACAAGTTGTGACTGCTGTCCCTGTCCTGCTCCACAGACAGGCTCAATAATTTAATTGTGTAAATGTTTTAAGCTACTGGATGCCTGAATTTCCCTCGGGATAAATAAAGTATCTATCTATCTACAAGTTGATTCCCAATGCGCTACATATTGTATGTACAGACACCTTCAGGGGGCCGGAGGAACTTCCTTCTGTATTTTATGCAATTGAATTTCTGTCATTTACCCTCTTTCTCTCGCCGGTGGGTGCTTTATAAAAGCAAAGAACTACAGAGCTGCTTCTACACTTGGGTAAATAGAGGTGGAGGCAGAAGTTTGAGGCACAGAGGTCCCACTCTAAATAAATAAAAGCATACATGAATTAGGGTCCAGATAAAATACATTATACAAAAAAGGTGTGTATGTGTCTAAGAAAGAGGGCGTTAAATGAAAGGATGAAGCTTAAGACTTGTGTATCAGCAGCAGCAGCAGCAGCAGCAGCGTGAGAGCGTGTTTTCTCAAGCGTGTGTGTGTGAAACAGGCTGTCTGCATCAGCGTGGGACTGTGACAGCTGCCTGTCACATCAAGGCCCCTGAGGAACTCCTGCTGGGAGTGTGAGTGTGTGCATTTGTGTTCCCCCTCGTGTGATAGCTTCAGTATGTTGGTGCAAATCAAACGTCAAGAGTGTGTTTAGGGGAGCGGGGGAGATAAGATGCTTTGGTTGTAAGCACTTTGTCTGCCTTTGCTATGTGATTGAACAACACACCGTGTTCATACAAGAGCAGTCGAACAAATCGTACTCTGATCTGTCTTAGTGAGAGCACAGTATGTGGTGAGCAGCTGATCCGGTCCAAACATTGGTCTTCTTAGTTTATTAGTTTATGTCTATCTTGCATTGATCCTAAACTAAAGCTGAGATCAGCAAAACTATCACCAGGCAAGAATGTCGATATCGAAGGACTCTGCAGAACCCTCCATTATCTTCAGAGGTTTTTGATAACTGGTTTAGGTTATTTGGGGAAGATCATGCTTATGGTGGTGAAAGGAACAGTTCCCCCATAAACAATATAAATTGTATATAATATTCACCTTTTCTATCAAATGGTGATACTGTATGTATTATATACAATATATTGTTTTAGGGGGAACTGTTCCTTTCAAGGTTTGGCAACTATAACACAACCTCCACGACCTCCCTTTCTGCCTCACTACATAAACCTGCATGGGAAAGAAGTCTCCACGCTCCTTTAAACTCCTGTCTTAAGTGTTTCATTTTTCATTCAGATGTTCCCTAATTTACATCCCTGACACTGCCTCCCGCCGTTATCAGTTTATGTGCCATCATTTTTACAGACCCGGTTATATATACATATTTCATAAAATTAGAAGATGAAGATGCCATGGTGTCTGATAAGCAGTGACAGTCTTCTGTCTCTTTAAGGGCCTAAAAACTAGCAGCTCAGAATACAAAATTACTGTACAAGCGACATGCTGTACAAATAGCATCCATGACATGCAGCCTTTGTTTGCTGATTTCTGTCATGTATATTTCAGCTGCTCTGTTACAATCCGTCTCCCTGTTTCCATCCCATGTGAGGATGCTAATGTTTCTCTCTGCCCTAAATCTAAAGCTTGGTGTCGCACCGAGTGCACCCATTATTGCTAATTATTTATTATAGCCTCAGGCAATGTGCCGGCTTGCCTCCTTAAATCCAACATTGTTATTCTCCAGACAGGGCTATGTAGCGCACCAAAATTATTATTATTATTATTTTAATAGCCTGAAAATTCCATGCTGTCGCTGTATTTGGGTCAAAATGATGACATTGTGTGAGGCACGAGGGTCAATGTTCAGGTGTTGACAAGTTTTTGTCAAATGGCCTGCTTAGTATTGCACAGTGTCTTTTCTCCTGTGTGCTCATCACATCTGTGTGAGCACAAGCCTTGAGTTGCGTTACATAAGAAGTGCGTATTACACTGCATTTCTTTAATATTTCAGGCCTTGCATCAGACTTGACAGGAAGCCTGTCCTTGAGGTAGCTGGGAAGAGAAAGCAGGGGTTCAGTGCCATTGTCCCATTCTGTACTCTGTGGTTCAACATCCAAAACATGGGGGGCATGTTTGGGCTTTGACCTTTAGGGTTAATGGGGGTCTGCATCTTTGATCCCAGAACATGACCTTGGCCAAGGCCCCGTTATCTGGGATTTATCGTGAGGATGACACGTGGATGCCCCCCTGCTGTGTGAAGGGGCCCATGGTGGAAGCAGTCTTTAGCATAGCAAAGAGCAGGGTAATTCCCAAGACAGGGGGTCAAATGTGTATGCAGGTCATGAAATGAAGCATGTACCCTCATCTGAGGTGAGTGATTACAGGAAGCAGGCAAGTCTCAAACAGGGAGGTTTAATATTGAGCAGTCAAGGATTCTCAATCCAGACCCTGCACCAACATTTCATGTCATAGACAAACACTTGACACTTTACTAACCCCTTTACTTTAAGTGCTGGCCTTTTTTTAGATTTGAGACTCTAGTTTCTCTGTTTATCTTGTTAGTTGTACTTCCCGTGCTGCGTTTTCCTCCTTTTAGAATTTAAATGTAAGAGAAAGAGCGTCCTCTGAGGTAAGCAAGCCTTTCTTAAAGTATAGTTGCTTTTGGTTGATACATTGAAGCAAAGTTATGTTGTGTTTGATCCCAACACAACATAATACCTGTCATGGTCAGGTTTTTGTTTTCTAGGTATCTTTTTGTATTCATCAATAAAAGGCAAAATGTTCAATTAGAATAAGAAAATGTGTATGGAGACTCTGGCTTCCCTCTGTTTCTCTCCATGCTAATTGAGACAGAGAATGAAAGAGAAGCAGGAGATCAGGTGGGAAGATGAGAAATCAATTAGGACTGATGGAGGGCATCATTATACATTCACACCCCCCTCTGTGGATACCTGTCACTGTGTCACTGTGAGTGTATGCTACAGAATCAATAACAAGGTGTGTGTGTGTGTGTGTGTGTGTGTGTGTGTGTGTGTGTGTGTGTGTGTGTGTGTGTGTGTGTGTGTGTGTGTGTGTGTGTGTGTGTGTGGCATATTGAGTATCATGGCATATAGTTTAACCATTAAGCATCTACAGTAGGCTTCATCATTCAAAGCCTAACAAATTAAGGTCACAGAAACCAAACTCAGGAACTAAAAGTCCTCTGTGCACAATCCTGAACTCCAGAACATATTTTAATATCTATGCTATGTTCAAGCAAGGTTTGTGTTTGACAAATGAATGACGTTCAGCCTGCAAGCGTACCATAGTTCCTGAACTATTGGAAAGTTTTGCCTTTTTTTTGCCACCAGCTTGTGGCTTGTTTGACGTAATGCAAAAAGGAAATGAAGAAAACGATCAGTGCTGATCATTTGCCACCATTAGACTCATTTCTTTAAAAGCATTCTCAGCCTTGACCCGCTGTGCAAGTGATCAGTATTCATCACACTCCTCAATATTACTACGTACTATACTATACTTCATTCATTATTTATTTTGAGTTGCCCCCGCCCCACCGCCCCCCCTTGCCTTGACATGGTGTGTAACTACTTGCTATAACCTTGATTGAATATGTGGACACACTGAATATTTGAACGTATTTCTCCTCAGTGGACTTTGTTTATTATTAACTATGATAATTGAGAATGTGCGTGCGTGTGTGAGAGATAGGGAGAGCTTGAAAGTTGTCCGTTATAAGTCACTGGTGGTCTGTCACGGCTTAATGCACTCAATGTCACTGCTGGCACATTCTCACTGTATTATGCCTTAACACACACACACACACACACACACACACACACACACACACACACACACACACACACACACACATAGTTAATTTATATTGTAACGACTTCCTCTCTCTGTGTTGCAGTGCCCCCTCAGATCGTGGTTCGGCCACGGGACCAGATCACAGCACCGGGTCGCACCGTAACCTTCCTCTGTGGCACCAAAGGGAACCCTCCGCCAGCCGTCTTTTGGCAAAAAGAAGGCAGCCAGGTAAGAAACGCCTTGTGACTTAAAGTGAGCACCTCCTCATCATAGAGGATGACATTGTTTATGCCCTCTAAAGCAGGGGTTCCCAAACTTTCAGTGGCCAAGGCACACCAAAGACCAAGCCAACATCTCAAGGCACACCTGTGTTCATATCCGGGCAGAATCCCCTCTCTAACACAGAGTATCACTGTTATCACTCTGTGAACATTTATTTAGCCTAGTCCTTGTAAGAAGCTATTCTCCTTCACACTAGCAGAGAGCCTTTCATGTGTCACACTCTAATATATCCCACCATGCGCAAATGGCTAAAACTGACGTAAAGCACTTGGATGATCTGAATGTTAGAGGTATAACCAACCAGATAAGTCTAAATATGATTAGTATAAAAGTGACTTAAAACAATGATATATACACTATGATAAACACAGCAGCCACTACTGTTGTGATGCTAGTTTAAGATAGTGTTATGCACATGCCTGCATCTCTTCTCACTGTTCGGTTCTTGACTGTTATCCTTTGCTTGTATCACTATGTGCTGTAGTTTAGCGCCAGGGTGACTCACACACACACAACCACACACTCATACACACCTCATTTTCCCATAATCCACACAGGGTATTATTCACCAAAGCGTGAGTGTGCTCAGGCCTGTGTGTGTGTGTGTGTGTGTGTGTGTGTGTGTGTGTGTGTGTGGGTTGTGCGTGCATAAGTATGAGTGTGAGAAAGGCGAACGTGTGATAAGCATTGCAGCCTGTTGGAATGCACTGAAAGGCTCGATGAGAGTGTGTGGGTGCCTGTAGCATGGCTCCCAGGTACAGATTAGAGGGGGAAGAGTGAGATTGGAGGAGGCCTGGATAATGTGTGTGGGAGAGGGAGAACAATAGTGAAGGAGAGAGATAAAGAGGAGAAAGCATGGAGGAAGACGGGGAGGAGAGGAAGAATGTGGGCCGCACATTTGGAATGTTAGCTGCCTTTTACTGAAATACCCAGGAAATATATCTTTATTTCACACTGACAAGTGAAAAAGAAAAGTAGAGAAGATCAGGGATGAAGTTAGGTGGAAACACTTTTGGTGACAGCCGAGGTTCTGCATGATGTACATGCAATGGAAGAAATTAGTCACAGCACACTATTTGTTTTCTTGATTTTTTTTAATGCAACAATTTATTTAGCAACAATACTTTGTTGCAGTGTAATATGCAGTGGCTCTTATGCAGCAAGCCCAATTTGTATTTAATAGGAAAGCACTGTTTGTAACATTGTGTCTGTTTTTCATGCACCTGATTATTTTTCTGTTATTCCATTTGTGCATATTGTTGTAGGTTTCTGAGTATTAGGACATGCATATTCATATGCACAAAGAGATACAATGTCAAGGTCTGCCATTAGAATGAAAGGCCTTAGTTCATCTGTCTTTCTTTGATTTCTCCTTTTCTGTCGTCACACTGCATTTAAATAGTGTTAACAGCTCTCCTCCATGTCTTCACAACTTTATTTTCAAGTGACCTAAAGTGTGTCTTTTGTCTAAATGAACATGTCAGCACAAGCTAACAGAAGCTCTTGACCATGAACATTACATGAGCCACACTTATCAATTAATAATGTGCACTTTTAAATTGAAATTCTTACTAAAGCTGAAAGAGGAACAGCTTATATCTTCTTTCTTCTTTCAATATCAGCTCACTGAATAAAAGCACAAAAAATGAAAAATGAGTTTGTTAAACTAATTCTGAAAAGAAAGCCCAGAAGAATGTTGAACTCTTTAATTGACATTAAATTGATATCAACTGCAAAATGAATTTGAGAGTTTGTAAATGATTACAAAGAAACTGAATAATCTTCCTAATGTTTTGCTTCTCCAGATATTACTGTTCCCCATCCAGGAGCCATCACAGTCCGGCCGGTTCTCTGTGTCGCTGAGCGGTGAGCTCACCATCACCGACGTCCAAGTCGAACACTCCGGCTATTACATCTGCCAGGCCATCAGTGTGGCCGGCAGCATCCTGACTAAAGCCTTGCTGGAGGTAGAAAGTGGTGAGTGTCAACACACAGACAGGCAGGCAGCGTGTGGAACTACACGAGTGCAGTAACCTGATTAAAGGAAACACTTGACAGCTTTCATACTTTGTCTTTTGGCTTCCACTCTTCAAATTCACACACCTGTTGTATATTTTCTCAAGATCTGAATTCAGCTTACTCGATATAACTTTATTTAACCAGGACTAGTGCCTCACTGAGATTAAGAATCTTTATTTCAGAAGTGTCCTGGCCGAGACACCATAAATCTTCTTTAGTTCTATGTTGATCTGATTAAATTCAACGCTGAAATTACCCTCCAAGTCAAAGTCTTAAAATGCTTGAAAAATTGCATCTTTAAACTGCACTGAAGTGTAATGTCTGGCCTTAGTTTGCATTGATTTTCAGAAGACACTACTGAACTAAATGACACATTAATATGGGCATTATTGGCATTTGTGTTAAACATATAATTAGCATTTTCCACTGCGATGTGTGTCAGCTGCAGACTCAATTTACTGACTGCTGTAATAATGAAGGATTGTTCAGCCAAAGGAGCCAGAGCGAAACTCCCCCCTGTAAACTGCATCAAGTAAAAAGAAGATACACTATGCATGTGTTTGAAGTTGAGTAAAAGAAGATACAGTCCGAATTTAACCACCAACAATAAGTCTTTTCTAATCTTTAAACTTTACTTTTTCAGCTTCGTACTTGGGAGATATAATAATATCTCCCAATCTATGGATTTAACCTCCCCTCCCCACAAATGTGCAGCAATATAAATTCAAAAACCCGTCCTTTTAAATCCGTCTCAAATTTAAATATTCTTCCCCAAGTTCTTATCTGATGTGATGAAAAGGGACAACTGGTGATAGTTCTATGCAAATAACCCCGCTGCAACATATGCTGCCCTCCCTGCATCCCTCGCATTCAGGGAGTAAACAGGGATTTTTTTCAGCTCCTGTATTGACGTTTCACACTTTCAGTTAGCTCCAGTTAGCTGATAATATCAGAGCTTTCTACAGCACAGAATACTAATGAGGGTCTGCTCCACGTCTGAAGTCAAATGTCAAACAGTGGGGTGAGTGAATTGCCGGCCGAGGGCTTTGTGAGCGTCGGTTCGCAGGAAAGAAAGTAAACCTTTCGGCTGCGAACAGTCTTCCGCTCTTTTCCACAACCAGTTATGAATGTGCAGGAATTTAATTGACTTCCACTCATTCCACCGTGTATACATTTAAGATTGGACTTACAGACTTACAGACATGCAGCCTTATTACATAGCCCTATAATCTCCAGTAATTGAAAACCCCAAAGAAACACATGAAACATATCAACCACGCCTGATAGTTTAAAATGTAGGTGAGATGTAATATTTCCATGTTGCCTCTGATTGTTGGATAAAATGTAGTTTCTGAAGTGTTGAGTAGAACATTTACAAAGATACAAGGTCATTATTCTGTGTCGTTAAAAACAATAGAGCAGATGTTGTGTATTATGTGTCAGCCAAAATGTCTGTACAGTTTGCTGCTGTATTAAAGCTCTGACAGCCGGATATAGAACCTTTAACATTGTGAGATCTGGTCTGCGAGGTCTGCGCTCTCCGAGTGCCCTTCTAATTTTGGACATGAGTTTTGTTTAAGCGCACATAGGGTGCCAGTGAGCGTACTTGAGGATCCTCACATTGCAGGTCAGTGTGTAGTTGGATAATGTGTGTCTGATTGTATTGTTGTGTCAAAAAGGACATGTTTTGGGTGATCTTGAGTTTCTTGCCTGTTAAACATGGACAGACAGCACCCCCATCACACTGTGTGGTACACACTCTGTAGCGCTACAGGGAATTACATAGTGAGTGGAAATCCTGTCAGAATGTGAGTTCTCAGTGTTGGCCTTATATCCCAAACCATCTGACTGGGTTCTCTGTCCCTGCAGCACCTTCGGACCGCGTCCCGCCCATCATCCGCCAGGGACCAGCCAATCACACTTTAGCTCCTGGCTCCACCACTCAGTTGCACTGCCACATCATGGGCAACCCCATCCCCAGCATCCAATGGGAGAAAGACGGTCAGAGGATCCTGGGGAACGACGGTCGAATCAGCTTGATGGAAAACGGCACCTTTCAAATCACAAACCTGCAGGTATTCGAATAAAAGACTTCAACAATTAGAATGCAGACACAGATTATTTGTTAATGTAACCTCAGATCAATGAAATACTTTTGAATTATCATTTTGCCTATTAAATTCTCAGCTTTTCTGTGATGACCTTCAACTCTTTTTAATTCATTGTATATTTATTACTACTTCTCATTCCATCACACCACGATCGCCACTGAACTCATTAAAATGTATTCACGATCTTCATCTATTACTATTTGCACATCAAACATGATGCAGTTCACACAAGATCAACATATTCCACATGATAAAAGACCCGTTTTAATTACAGGGAATGTACGAAGCCCTTAAATAGAGGACATTTTTACCGTTGACTCAAATGATGAGTTTTTATGAGAGGAGGAGAGGTGGGGAATGTAGGAAAACCGCATCTGTGAGGCGTGATCACCATGATAATGAGCGTGCGAGGCCATTAGCAGTCGTTAGCATCGTCTTACTCCATGCTAATGAAATCCATTCTGCACAGAATTCCCTCCTGGGTATGAAGCAGCACCTGAGGTCACCGCAGCCTGTGCGAGACTCGAGGAGGCTCACACATTAATTGATTGTGGGTTCTCAATGATTAACGATCGCTGAGACTTGTAATTAAATCCTCAATACATGGACTGGCTACATGGACTGGCTGAATGAGAGGGAGAGGGTGAGACGGAGGAGCAGGAGGACGAGGAAGAGATAGAAGGAGACATAGTCGGGAGTCAGAAGCCTGAAGTACATTTTATGCTGCATTCATGTCCTGTAGGAATAAAAGCGAGTGACTTGACAGTTGAGAGCAGCAGCTTGGAAGTGCTCACGCTTTGGAACCCATTTGAAGTTGTCAAACTGTGTGCTGAAGGTCTCCGTAGACTTTGGCTCTGTTTGATCAGTTTCCACACAGTGAGCAGACATGCCCTCAGTGATGCTGGCGTGTTTGATTGTATTGTTTTACAGCAGACATAACAACAACTCGTATTTATGGCTTTCAGAGATAAGATCACAAAATGACTTGAGAAGTTGTTCTGCACTTGTCAGTGATGTCAGAGGTTGGACATTAGAGTCCATCACGTAAACAAAGAATCTTTCCCACGTTACACATTTCAGAGTGTTTCTCTCCATTCATCATAAGCTGCAATGATTTGATCTGAGAGAGCCATGCTGGCGCTCTGTGAGGCTCAGCAGTGCAATGAGCTAAATGCTCATGTGCTGACAGTGGTGATGTTAACATAGTGATTAAGCAGGTATAATGTTTACCATGTTCAGTATCATAAGTTAGTGTGTAAGCAAGATGCTAAGATTCTATCAGTTATTGTAATATTGTACTCACTGATGTATCGGTCTATTGTGGTTGATATTAACGTGGTGAGTACAACTGATGTCAAAGCTACAAAAATAAGAAATTAGTAGTAATAAACTGGAAATTCATTATCAAATCACAGTGGATACCACTGTAGGTCATGTAATCATTTCTCATATGAGTTTATTGCTTTGATTATCTAATGATATCACTATTGTGCTAAATGATGATTTTCTCAAATTCTCACAAGTAAAAACCTTTAATTAATTAAGATGTTAATTTAAACCTCAATTTAAATTAAATCACATCAATTTAAATCCATAACTATCCCTTTATGTTAACTCTGCTCTGAATTAACACAAACACTAATCATTGAGCACCATCTTCTTTTTGTATGATAGGATCAAAATTTAAAACAGCATTCATAAAACACATGGAACAGTAGAAATATCAGTACAAATAAGTCGATTTCATCAGGGCGCCTGGAGGGGGACAGATGGTCTGTTTGTTCCTCGTACCCTGGCACTGAGGAGATGCCATTACCCTGGGATCTCTGCCAGACACACACTACCACAGTCCCTCACGTGCCAAGATGTCCTGGACAGACGGGAAGTGTGTGTGTGTGTGCTGGTGGGGGGGTTAAAGAGGTTTGTGCTGCCATTCTGCTAAACAGTTGATGTGGGTGTGGGGTCGGGGGTGTGCGCGGGTATGGCAAGTTAAAAAAGGAAGGGAGAGCGACAGTTGGGAAGCAGAGGAACCCAAACAAAGCACGAGGAGTGTGAGAAGGACGACGTGGACAAAAGAAAACAGATTACTGTGAGTAATCAGGTTAAAGTAGGAAATCGAGTTCATGTGTTGACTTTAAATCCCAGTGTACACGTGTCTGTAATCACATTTCCCTTCTGCACCCTCCTAAAAAAGGATTTGACATCATTATCAACCTTCTGTGCACTGTTGTGCAGGAGGCTGCTGTCCATGCTCACCGGGTAGTTAGCAGGCGGTGGACACAGAGAAGGAAAAAGACTCAAAAGCTCAGATCACCCTGTTCGACTGGCAGAGGATTTGAAGTGCAGAACTGTCCCAAATGTCAACGATATAATCAAACTATAATAAATAAGTAATATCCCCTCTTTACGTGTAGAGCTCCTCTCTCCAGCCTCCCTCCCTCCTCTTCTCCTCTTCTCCTTAATCCATTTTTCAGCAGTCTGTTTCGCGCAGCGCCCAGAGCTGCCGGCCTTGATTAATAGTCAGGTGTCCCGGCTGTTTACTCCACCCGCCCTCTGTGCCGATTCCCCATCCACCGATCAAACGCCACCATCTGGGGACCTGCTTTTTACCCCCTCAGACAGAGGCAGCATCAGCCGGCCCACACAGGTCAACTCAAGGTCAGAGCGTATAGAAAGAGAGGAGGAGCAGCGAGGGATGTTGTATGGGATGGAGAGTCACCTGTCCCATGTCCTGCAGAATGCTCTGACAAGCCACTTAGGCTTGAGTAATTCCTGTGTCAGCGTTACTGATGAGAAGGCCCAGACGTGCACATGTACGTGCACACCGCTCAGCGAGGCATTAGTCATGATAGGCTCTGCCTTGCACATCCTCTGCATAATGTATAAGGTTTTCAATGGGAGTAATATGGGCGGTGTTCGCAGAATAAGTGAATAAGGGAAGGCTGATTGTGTTTGCGGTGGATTGGGTCTGCATGTAAATTGATGATCTACAGAGGACTGAAGCCTCTTGCAGCAAAACAGATGAAAAACGAATAAAAATTCCCCATAACACTCCCACACACACCTGTACAACCACACGCACCATTTATAATTGATCTAAAACCTTTATTTGGTGTTGTTTGGAAACCTGCATTGTTCGCATCTCTTGCTGTATTTTTCTTCTTGTTGCCTGTTTTACTTGCTGCACTGCTAACTCTTAAGGCCACCAGTAGTTGACATGCGCGACTGCCCTTTGTACTCGGCAGAAATATGTCGACTTATGGCATGAATGTGCAAGAGTTGGTCAATGACAAAAGGGCACACCCATCAAAACATTGCTCTACAACATCACTAGTGTTAAAACATTAGCATGGTGCATTTAAAGTAAGCACTTGTATCTTTGAGACCAACCAAACATGTTAAATAAAGTATATGTATTTTGCTGGTGCATTGCTACATTTGTTGGCGCGTTACTTGGCAACAAAAATGCAAGGGGCTTTGGTAATGGCGTATTGTTTCGGGTAACAGAGAGATGGTGAAATAATAATCCAGTTGGAGTAACAGATGAAGGTTCATCAGACACTGAATGAACCTGACGCTGCACAGCTGTTTGTATCTTTTGATTTGATCTGCTGTTGCGATGGTCACATGAGGGAAGCAGTTGAAAAACTTCATCTACAAGAAATATACCAGGAATGAGCATTTGCACGTGATTGATGGATGACAATGTGTCACAAAGTTGAGCCCGGTTCAACTTCTTTGAGGGGCACCCTGTCTTTTTTGCCGGAGCGCTCAGCGTCGGCACCGGTGGCTTTACGTAAGATTTCCCCTCATTCACCATACAGCGAGAGATTTATTTCTGCTGCATGTCCACAATTAGTTTAATCCAGAACAGGCTTAGTGCTGCAGTATAATTAACACCTGTAGTAAGTAGACTTCCAATCACTTGACAATCTCCTGGTGGCCGTGTATAGCTACAGACCATTCTGCATCTTAAATGAAGGATGGATTGGAACTGAAAGTGAAAGAAGGACAGAAAGAAAGAAAGAAATGTTCCTCTGTGTCACATTCCCCAGTGTAGAGACCCCCAACATCCCCTTCTGTTGTAAGCAATTTCACAGCCGTCTAGCTTTTGGCTTGCCTCCCCAAAAATGTGATAGTCTGCATTCACATGTGCACACACACATGCACATTTATCACACACCTCTTAATTACATCTGCTCATAGCCTGTCCAGAATGCTAAGTAGCTGTTGAGTAGAAAGACTGGCGCCTCAGAAATTTCTAGACCTCTAGCTGGTCATTAAAATTCTGTCCTTTGATCCTTCCTTTAACGCTCCTCCTCTGCCGTGCAGGAATCACACGAGAACATAAAAGCCACCAGCTTGACTTTAGCTTTAACTTCAAAAAGGTCCATTGAGAATATGTCATTTATGAAAAAAATGTAATATCTGCAATTGAGAAAATGTAAAGTAAAAGCAGTTCATTAAAGCAGATGTTGTGTTAAGGTACCTAATGAGAATGTAAATATTCATATGCAATTAACAATATTTGATGCCCAAGAGAAGCACTATGAAAAAATAATGTCAAACAGATTTAGATAAACAAACCCAATGTACTGGCTGAATGCTGCGTTTTACTTTGAAATGATTGACCGAAATGAGATCATAATATATTAATTTATTATATTATAATATAATTTAATGGTGTAGTTATATCCACAGCCATGCTGTCACTTCACATCCAAATAATGCAAATGGCATCTTTTGAATTGCCTTCAGCTGTATATGATGTTACATTACATTATTACATGACAGGTCATTTATCAGACGCTCTTATCCAGAGCAACTTACATTGAACTAAGTACAGGACAGTCTCCCTGGAGCAGCTCAGGGTTAAGTACCTTGCTCAAGGGAACAAAGGTGGCAGCTCTGGTGTTGAACTCCCAACCTTCTAGTGTTTTGTTTGGAAGGAGTACCACTAGACCACTAGACCATCACCACCCTGTCATGTTCCTATATCCGTCTATACATCCGTAACCCTGCGCGTAGTTTCCATCTCAAACACTTGTATGATAGAATCTGTGAGAGGTTTCTTCTTTAACCTCATAATAATCATAGAAAAGAGACAGAAAGTCAAAAGGTGAGGACTGGTGAGTTATAGATGCGCTTTTTTAATATATTGGCACCGATGTGAGCTCTCGAGCTGCTCATACTAAAAAGCCAATCTTATTTTGATGTGAAAGGGAAAAGTCACGTGGTCGGCTCCGTATGAAGAACAGCTCTCTGTTCTGCCGGCTTTTCATCCACGCCAACTTCCCTCTGCTCAGTATTCTGAGTACAAACATTCTGCTTGGAGAGATATGACATTTAGTCTCAATCACTGGTAATGGGTACATTAACATTGTATCATGGTCTCACACACACTCACTCTCACACACACATCCACACACCCACACCCACACACACACACACACACACACACACACACACACACACACACACACACACACACGCTCACACACTGAGCTAATGATACACATTTTACTGTTGCCAGGAAACGGACTCTGGGGTTTACACCTGCCTGGCTTCCAGCTCCAGTGGTGAGACGAGTTGGAGTGGAGTGCTTACAGTGAAAGGTAAATTGTCTCTGCGTGATTTAAATACATGCAAATGACAAATGATTTTTTATACAGCTGAAAACAGAATCCTGATTATCACTAGGGCAATTATTTTGCACATTAACTTCTAGATTATTTGATTAATCATTTGGTCTATAAAATGTCAGAAAATAGTAAAACATATCTATCCCAAAATAGCCCAAATATATTCAGTTTAATATGGTATATAAAATAGAGAAAAGCAGGAAATCTCCATATTTGGGAGGCTGAAAACGGCATTTTCGGACAGTTTTGTTGAAATAATCTCTGTCTTTACTTTACTGTTTTAATCAACAGCAATGAAATGATTAGTTAGTAGTTGTAGTTATAGTGTGACAGCAGATAAGAACATTTGTGCACAGAGAAGTCATTTCTTTAAAAAGTAAGAAGGTTCCTTGGGACTATTTAACTGCTCAAATGAAACAATGCTGAGTCTAACTGAAACATTAACCCCTGCTGGTCGTGAGGCTGTCGCTGTTCAGACTGCAAATATAAATGTGTCTGTGAATGTCTGAATGTGAAGCGTGATGTCGGTCTGCTCTATTGTATCAAAAGTAAGGAATATGTTCATCATTATTGTGAAATGATCAGGTTTAGTTTGCACTAATGGCCTGCTCGCTGTACATTATCCGGCTTATTACATGCCTACTTACTAAATCAATCAATGATTTGACACAAAATATACACGCTCTGCTTTGTGAGGCCATGCCCTTTTTATGTTCTCCACAGCCCATCAGGGATTAGTACTCAAAATAATTCAAGCTGTAGAGATTTCATGAGTACCAATTTAACTAACAAGCTGCCCTGATGACACCACAGTGTGACTGAGAGATAAGTTAGTTAATATCCAAAAGATTAAGTGAAAAGCAAAATTGTAAAGTCTGTTAGTGATTGAAGTCAGCCCAGAGCGACAGTGATGCAAATGTTCGGTCAACATTAGCGGGATTACATTTATATATATATAATATAACATTTATAATATAAACTCCTCGTTATCCTCCTCTTTGTTTCTTCCTCCGCTCCTCTCCATCCAGAGAGTGCAGACTCCTCAGTAGCTCAGGCCACAGAGCCCTTCCAGTTGCCAGGTCCGCCACACAAACCCATAGTCACAGATGTGTCCAAGAACAGTGTCTCTCTGACCTGGCAACCCAACGCCCACGAGGGTGGAGCCGCCGTCACCTCCTACATCATCGAAGCCTTCAGGTGAGTTTTGCTAAATCTAAGCTACGTAAAAGGCCGGTGCAAAATCACGAATGGACACTTTGTTTTCAGCTGATCTGTGTGTCTTCCCGGTCCTCGAGGATTATTAAATCAGAGAGCCTTCACTGCTTTACTAGTATGCTTTTTCTGCTAATCATTCCTCTTCTTTTTTTAGCAGTCAAGGCTGCATTCTTCTTTCCACAATTTTAATGTAAAAGTGTTAAAATAGAAAACCTTTTTCATTTTAGGACCTTCACTGTATCCCAGATTAATGACATTCTTTAAAGATAGTCAGGTGCCAAATGTATTCATTATTATTAGACCTTGAAAATAATACTCTAAACTAAAAGGAATGTAACATTTCACGTTAGGCCAGGTAAAAACAATGGATGACATCACTATGATAAAACTTTGCTTGTGCTCCGGCACATACATACAGTTCATAGGTACAAACATGTGAAAGGACTCTCTTGTCCTTCATGGATACTCATGAGCCTGAATGCAGATCCACAGGAATTTAAGGCACTGCCACTTGAGAGGACGTCCACCTTGGATTAATTAGGGGGACAGTAGCTTTAGCTGAGCGGGATGGGTGGCTCCACAGAGGGAAGATAAACTTAGACAGCGTTACGGGAAAATCTGTCCTGCCAATTCGATAAAGAGGGGAACACCGGCAGAGCTTTATCAGATCTAGAAGTCCACCGTGTTCCATGGCAGCGGCAGAGCGTTTCCAAGGAACGCAAACCAATTCTCCATAAAGCAGCTAAAGGGGACCGGGGGGATGTTTGCAATAACATTTCCTTGCCTGAGGTGCTATGGTGTGTTTGTAGGAGCACAGGGAAGAGCTAGGTGTGTGTGTGTGTGTAATAGTGTTTATTTAATGTACAAAGACAGACTTCCATTATCCTGGTGAGACTGCATTCATTTTCTATTCTGGGGCCACAGCCTTGTGTGTGAACTCCCTCTGAGCATCTCCTCCACAAAGTTACCTTGAATTCAGCCTACACGCACACACACGCACACGCACACGCACACGCACACGCACACACCAAATGAGATGACATGATGAGTATTCATGAGTCGTTTTCCTCTTTGGTCTAATTGTGCAGTTTGGCACTGAAGCTAGTTCACCACAAACCCACACAGTACCCTTGAGGAAAATCTAAACGTGTCAAACAAATGGTTGAGGAGGCCTTTGTGACTGCTGCTCTGCCAAGGTGACAGTACATTCATAGTGAAAAAGGAAGAGGGGAATGGGGTTGAAGGGTGGAGGGGTAATGCATCTGGGGGAGTGCCACAAGGCTGAGAACATGCCCTCATTTCCTGCTGGCAGCTGGGCCTTCTTACAAGCCTCATTACGTTATTCAGCAGGACAGCAAATCGTATTATTTGGAGATCTTCTAATGATCACAAAGTTCTCTGTACGGAGTGACTTTGCTCACATCTGCCATTGTTTACCAGATAGAAAATATTAAAGGAAGCCAAAAATAGATCCTGCTATTGCCTGGAGATCTTCTTAGTTAAACTGTGTAGCTGCACATCAAATCAGCGTCGCAAAGCACCGCTGAATGTAGTAAGAAGCATCAGCAGACACAGGCATTCACATTTATAAGTACTATACTTAAAGGTGGAGTCAGCGATTCTAATTCAATACACTTTATCTCCTCACAGTCCACTAGCTGATGTTCACACACAGCCTTGCCTCTATAAATCACACAAATACAAAGTGGCTCAGAGCAATCTTACACAGTATTGCATGAGTAATAATTACCTAAATATGTAATACTATACTATCCAGTTTATTTACTAGTATATCAGCCTAGGAGTCTCTGATTGGTTGTTTGCACTGGAGTCTGTGAACAGCATCAGGAGGAGTAGCAGGAGGCAGAGGAAGAGATTATCCATCTCATGCACTTCTGTCAGGCAGTTCGAGCAAAAATGACAAAAGGTTATTTTTATAAAAGTTACAAAACATAACTTTAAGTACATCTTCCTGATTATTCTGCAAGGATGGGCATGATAAATGAATATGTAATGCTCCAGTGAAGTGTTACTGTTACGCATGAGATACAGTGTAATGTAGCAGCAGTGAAACCACATGTAATGTGAGAAGGCACATTAGTACCTGCGTTGTCTTAGATTACGGATAACATTTGGTTGGTAAATATCCTAGTCTGTACCTCACTATGTTTCTTCTATCCTTACACAGCCAATCAGCAGGCAGCACATGGCAGACTGTAGCAGACATGGTCAAGATGGAAACGCACACAATCACCGGCCTTCTCCCCAACACCATCTACCTGTTCATTGTCAGAGCTGTCAACGCCTACGGCCTGAGTGACCCGAGCCCCATCTCTGAGCCTGTCAGAACACAAGGTGAGTTTGTTCCTCTCACACCAGATGTAACATGATTCTAGAAGTGTGAGAAACACCACAGTCATGTATGCTCATGCATTGGTAGCAGAGAAGTGAATATGTGCGTTTCCCTCAGATGTGAGTCCTACGGGTCAGGGAGTGGACCACAGGCAGGTGCAAAGGGAGCTGGGAGAGGTGGCCGTGCAGCTGCAAGAGCCCGTCACACTTACAACATCTTCCATACGAGTGTCTTGGACTGTGAGTGGCTCCTTGTTTTATTTAGGGAAGGAGCATTTGAGGGTTCAGTTAGAGGTAGAGAATGGAGGAATTAACCATTTCACTTCATCTCCACCTCTCTTCTCTCTCATCTTTTTATAATTTCCCGATTGTCAATTCTTCAAGGTTGACCGTCAGTCTCAGTACGTCCAGGGCTACCGCCTCTTCTACCGTCCCAGCGGTGGAACCTGGCTCCTCCAGGACATCAACTCCCCCTCCGAACGCAGCACCATCCTCACCAGCCTGCTCAAAGGAACTGAGTACGAGATAAAGATCCGTCCCTATTTCGATGAATTCCAGGGAAAGGACAGCCGAACTTTACTGGTTCGAACCCCAGAAGAGGGTAATTCATCTGGTGACTTCTGAAACATAAGAAAACGTCTTTTAATAAAATAGGATAGGCTTTCTCTGACATTGCGGGGCCATGAAAATGGCTGTTCATTAGCCCGTCTGACACCACATGAATCTCAGTAATGTTATCTCATTCTGCGGTTAATTTTATATCCTCTACAATTTGGGTTCATTTATATTGATCCCTTTTTTCATTCAATTCAGCTTCCACACAGTGATTTTTGCAGCCTGAAGTTTTCAGCAGCTTTGTATTAGTTGATCCAAACTCGAGATTAAAAATAAGGCCTGCCTGAGTATCTTTGTATGGGAAAAAAATACATTACATTTTTAAAGCACTCGATAAAAGTTAGTTTCCCCTCCTGCTACAGCTCACTTTCATGTTCCTTGACTTGTGTTTTTACTATGCTCTCTTTCTTTAACTTGAGCAGTTTTCAGTTGAAATGTTTTGTACTCACTTGTCATGATTACTGCAGTCACTGTGCTCACTATAAGTATGTTGATGAAATGCTGTCCCCCACCTCTCACAGTCCCCAGTGCCCCACCCAGAGCTATTACCGTGGTAACAGTGAAGCTAAGCAACAGCTCCAGCATCAGCGTCTCCTGGGAGCCTCCACCCAGCGAGATGCAGAACGGCATCATCCAGGAGTACAGGGTAAACACCTCAGCCGGGTCCAGTCACAAGTGTGACACGCAAGCAGTGTCACTGTTATATTTCAAGGCAACAAGCGCCAAACACCTGACAAGGAAATAAATACACATAAGCACGTGTGAAAAGAGTGCAAAGGTCACCCCAATTGAATAGGGTTCAGAATTCAGTCGATTACTTACATTAAGGCAATTATATGTTGTATTACAAGTTTTCTAAAATGATGTGGTTTAATATGCAAATGATGCATCATCTTATTAAATGTGTGTTCATGTACACACCTTTCCGGAATAGAAATGTGAATAAAGCAGGTTTCATTTGTTCACATATTAGAGTTAAAGGTTTTTACAGAGAGGATTTTGGATCTCTCTTTGTATCATTCTGTAAATCAGAAAATGCTGTCAACAGCCATAAAAAGTCAATTTCCAGCAAGTTTTTAGTAATAAGTGTATAAATGAAGCTCTGAATGACGTGTGAACAAAGCTCTCTGTACAAAACTTCAGAATATAGAGTGAAAGTGGAACGTTTGGTGTATGTAAGTAAGTGCTGCTGAAGTGGAGGTTTCTGACTCAACAACACTGAAAACTGCCTTTAAATATATGTATTGTAAATTTAGATATATAGAATAAATATATAATATTTAGTTCATTCTGGTTCCATGCAGAGATAAAAACCTTGTCAAAGGGAAAGATCAATCCTAAAACTGTACTGCACACTGGTTAGTGGTCAGGTTCAATGACTGCTGTACATTTAACACAGAGAATATCACTGATCACACTGATGAAATATTGCAGCCTATATTTAGATGTTTCATCTGAGAATGAAAATACAAATAACTGAAGTGTCACAAAAACTAAGCAGGGAAATGTGCTGCATAATAAATGCGATGCCAACATTGTGTATCCCATCAGGTCTGGTGTGTGGGCAGCGGCGGCGACAACCAGACACGCTACTACATCAACAGGACGGTGGACGGAAACACCTTGTCCACAGCGTTGAAAGGCCTGATGCCCGGCGTGCTCTACCAGGTGGAGGTGGCAGCTGTGACCAGCGCCGGCACAGGCACCCGCAGTCAGCCGGTGTCTGTGCTCATCAGTAAGTCCATGACAAAAACAGCTGTGTAAATAAGAGTGGGCCGAGATGCAAACATTTAGAAAAGTTAAGTTCATTTAAAAATGATGTCAGCATCTTTGCTTTCTGTTTATATTGTTAGCGATGCTAGCGCTGTTGCCCAATAGATGGCTGTCTGTCATCATCACACATGTATGGTCCCAGAGGATGAATCTTGATCATTTGAGTGATTCATCCACTTTTCTTCTTAAGAGCTTAAGTCGCTTTAATATCATCATCAGGTCAACATTTGAATCAGTCCAAACCTTTGGTTTTTGACCACATGCATACAAAATGAATGAAAATCCTATAAATACTATTACTGTCTAACATTATACATTCAGTTTCTATTGTTTGGCTATACAATATGAAATACACTGGATGGTTAACACAACATTTCAACAAAGATGGTGAAATGATCTGTAGTTGTCTCTCAGTTCTAATTATTATCATATTTTGCCCTCCCTCCCGTTTTCTTTCCCCAGAGCGGCCAACTGAACAGCCCTCCATGCCTGGCGGCGGCGGTGGCACCAGCGACGGCGGTGAGGAGGGCAGCGTGAGTCTGGCCGAGCAGATCACCGATGTGGTCAAGCAGCCGGCATTCATTGCCGGCATTGGGGGAGCCTGCTGGGTCATCCTCATGGGCTTCAGCGTCTGGATCTACTGCCGGCGCAAGAAGAGGAAGGAGCTGAGCCACTACACTGCCTCCTTCGCCTACACGCCAGCAGGTCAGGGAGAATGACTGACATGTAGAAGGAGATATAGTTCCCACTCTGTTTCTGATGTTTCATTGTGGAAGGTGTGGAAATGACCTAAGGTGGAATTCAGATTGCAGCCCAAGGCATTTCATATTTATACATTTGATTTATTTAACAAAAAAGGGAAGAATAACCATTAAAAATGATTGCAATGTGCATTTGCAAATGAGAACAGCTGATCTTGAAAATAAGCATTTTTGAAAAGCACTGTATCATCCCCGAGTCCGTTTCTCCCTCTCATCACTCTCTGTTTCTCTCCGTCTTCTGCAGTTGGTTTCCCTCATGGAGAGGGAACAGGACTCAATGGAAGGTAATTAAATAATCTCCCCCATTTATATCTTGTTATCTATCAGTATACTGTTAGAGTTCACAGTAATCTATAGACTGGACTGATTATTGTAAATGTTTCTCACTGTCTATCCAGCTTTTTCTTTGCTGTTGCTGTTGTACTGTGTCGCACCGTGTCTTGAAGTAATGCCAGAATGTCTCTGTAGGCCCGGCTTGCTGGGAGGCAACATGGGCAACTACCCATGGCTGGCAGACTCTTGGCCCACCACCAACCTGGTCCACAGCGGTAAAGAGGCAGTCAACTGCTGCACCACCAATCATGACACAGCTGAGCGATATTACAATGGTAGGACAGAATCTTTTGGGAGACACAGTATGTGAACACCTGTGTTTGTATTATTGTGCTAAATATGACCTCCATCCCTGTGTAGAAGCTGGAATCTCCAACTACCTGAATCAGACAGAAAAGTACAGCATGGGCGGCTCCACCGAAGGTCCCATCTACAGCACCATCAACGCCACCAATGAAGACCTACACAACTTCACCTACGCCCAGCACACCTCCACCACTCCCTACGCCTCCACCTCCATCATGCCTTTCACCAACCAGACGCAGGCGTCGGCCCACAGTGGCGAGCAGCTGGATGACGGACACTGGATCACCCAGCCAGGGCCGTCTGGAGCTCAGTACGCCCAGCCAGACCGCTGCAATGGTGAGGAGGGCAGCAGAACCAGTTCAGCTTGTGTTTAGTTCCTTTCAAAAGCAATGCATTATCTGCCACCATTTTGCATCTCATCACTTCCTATTATACCTCCAGAGCCATCAGCTCTACTGACCCTACGTCTCATTCCACACTCCCAGTGGCTTCCAGACTATGAAAATTATATCAAAGAGCTTTCTTTTTTCTTAAGCTGTTCAAATAATATGATGACTGCATGACTTTTCTTGTTCTGGTTTTATAACCCATGAGTTTCCTGTACTATTTTCACATTTATCTATAATGCATTAAGAGTTTAAATGATTAGTCAAGCAAGTACCAGCTTCTTAATATGAGGACTTCCTGCTATTGTGTGTGATATTAAACTGAAGGTTTTCAGGTTGCTGGTGCAATTTGAAGACGACACCTTTGACTTTACACCTAGTTTTTACCCTTCTTTCATACCCACATTATTATCTTTCAGCCATGCTGGCATGTGTGTCTTCTGTCAATTATGCTCATGATGAATTGGCTCAATGTGACAAAGTATCTTCTTCAAGTGAATCATTGTGTTTCTCTGTCTGTTTTATAGGTAAGCCCAAGCAGAAGGCGATGGGTAAGGCTGTCAAGACACCGTCTCTGACCTGGATGGAGGCGTTGCCCCCACCTCCCCCCACTGGTGAGCTGGAACAGTGTGAGCCGGACAAGCTGCCCCCAGAGCACGAGGACATGGACATAGGGTGAGTCAGATTCCCTCCCTTTCACATATCTCTATAAATGAGTACATTGCTCCACCATCTTGTAGACTAGTCACCTTTAACAGGCACATTAAGTGTTGAACCCCACAAGGCTCTTATGCCTCTGGCTTTAACAACTCAATTACCTTAGTGTCTGTCAATAGCTTTAGTGATTAAACTGTTTCCCCCACCCTTAAAACACCATGTGCTGTGTTCCTCCTTACCAGCCACTCTCTGCAACCTCAGAGCAAACGATCATTCAGTATAACGCTCGAAGCAGCAATCCCACCCAAGTAGAAGCTTAGCCTCCTGCAGTTTTGCCAACGGCAAGGCCCTCTAACTTGAGTCGAGCCTGAAAGAACAGCATTAATGTTTAAGTAGCTTCATATTTTGTTAGAACTGAAGGCACCAGCCAGACAATAGACCTCTAAACAATGTGTTGATAGGAACACACACCTACATCTACATATCTTACTGTATCATCTAGCTGTAACACTCCTCTTTGTCTGTGTAGCTCAGATGAAGAGTGGTGTCCCCCCCTCCCTGAGAGGACCTATCTGATGGAGGGCTGCGAGGATGGACCCTCTCCCCCACAGAGGAACAACGCCTCCTCTCCAGCCACCTCCTACAGTCACCAGTCGACCGCCACACTCACCCCGTCGCCTCACGAGGAGCCCCGAGCCCCCCATGACATCCCACGCCTCAACCAACTAGACAGCCAGCAGCTGTCACGGTACGTGAAGAGGCTCGGCATTAACTGCCAGCTGATGGTTGTGTTCATATTGTACCTTTGACTTTAAAGCAATGTAACGTTGTGCAGACAAAATAACACAGTTTTACTGTTATAAATGAAAAGTGAAATTCACAAACCATAAAATGTACCTTTGCCACTACAGCCTCATTACATCTGGTATGAGCAGAAGTGTAAAGTGGCTAATGTTAGCAAACTTTAAATGCTAAGTGTACACATACATAATCTCACTTTAATAATGCATTTTGACACTTTAACCAAAATAATTTGTTCATATTCAGGAAAAACTACATCATTGTAATACATTTATTGCTTTTACTTTTACAGTGCCAATGCTCATTGACCGGTGTTCCCTTGGCCAGATGTTAAATTCTTTTTTAAATAACAATAATGCAGATAAAATTATAACAGGAGAAAACAGGCACAATACAAGGAACCGGAAACTGGATAAAAAAAAATATACACAATTTATACAGTTTTGCAAACCTCTGTGTGACTTAACTTCCTATTCGTTCAGTCCAGTAACACGTTGCCCTTCCTTCCCATAGCAGAAGGTTAGCCTGCGGTCTAGTGCCAGTTCCCCAGGCACCGAGCCCGCTACTCACCCAGTCCAACCCCAACCTCTCCGGCCAACAGCATCACGGCTCATCAGAGGCTGG